>NW_024715333.1:0-17946 GCF_018991925.1 Homarus americanus
GTGTGTAGTGTGGCTCAGTGTGTGGGTGTGTAGTGTGGCTCAGTGTGTGGGTGTGTAGTGTGGCTCCGTGTGTGGGTGTGTAGTGTGGCTCAGTGTGTGGGTGTGTAGTGTGGTTCAGTGTGTGGGTGTGTAGTGTGGCTTGGTGTGTGGGTGTGTAGTGTGGTTCAGTGTGTGGGTGTGTAGTGTGGCTTGGTGTGTGGGTGTGTAGTGTGGCTTGGTATGTGGGTGAGTAGCGCGGCTCAGTATGTGGATGTGTAGCGTGGCTCAGTATGTGGATGTGTAGCGTGGCTCAGTATGTGGATGTGTAGCGTGGCTCAGTATGTGGATGTGTAGCGTGGCTCAAAATGTGGATGTGTAGCGTGGCTCAGTATGTGGATGTGTAGCGTGGCTCAGTATGTGGGTAATAAATTGAGTGAGAGTGAATAAATGAACAAATGAATGAGTGAATGAAAAAAAACACATTACATCACAACAAAGACCGTTCATATACAGAATAAAAACAAATTATGATACTCAATAACAAAAGATAGAAAGAAGAAGAGACAATAAACCCGAAAGCGATAACGATATAGAAGCACAATTATTACAATATGTACACAGAGTCAGTCACATCATGTAAACTGGCGCACCTGGTAACATCATTACATTACCATACTTAAGAGGATTCCCGTGTAGTCAATTACCCTGAATCAACACAAACGTTCAATGGATGAGAATTAAACCTCGTATTATATTCATTTTGACTTTGCTGTTCCCTCAGAGTGAATTAATTTCGTCTTTTTTGTTGTATTAAGCTTTCGTTGCAGTGTTGGAGTCATATAGAGAAGTATTTTAATAATGCAGAGAAGAGAATTGGAGGGAATATTTTTTTTTTTCACAAAGCTGAATTAGTGTGTGTGTGTGTGTGTGTGTGTGTGTGTGTGTGTGTGTGTGTGTGTGTGTAGTAGTAGTAGTAGTAGCTCACAAATAATTTATCAACAAACATTTACTCTTAATTAATATAATACCCGCCAGACTGTTAAATTAATGTAATGACTCAATTTACGCTAATGATCGTTTTGTTTACGGTACAGGTGAGGGGGCATGACTATCCACCACCTGCCGTGACCTTTTTGTTGCTTTGTTCATGACACTGACAACCTGCAGGGGGAAAAATGCCAGCACCCAAGTCAGTCTAACCTTATCAACAAATGTCACTTCTTGCTTCTCTGCGGCGTTAATTTTCTAAGTCATGTGTTGAGTAATGGTTCATGGCAGGAGTAAATATATAGTCGGGTTGTTTCAGTATTAATAGTACACCTTTCCCTGTCTGTCTGTCTGTCTGTCTCTCCAAATTTTATCCAACTCATTGCTTCCCCAGCCCTATACTTCCATCATTTTGCCAATGTTATTCTCTCTAATGTATCCTAAATTAAAATAACCTAATCTACCCTAACCCAACTCGACTTAACTTAACCTAACCCCTTCTAACCTAAACTAATCCCTCCAGGTAGTGTTATGCCGTTTAATCATCACGTGACATAAGCTACGTTGTCTAATCTTCTTCAGGTGATCGGCAAGCAAGGAAAATGGCTTTAAGACGATGATGATGATGATGAGTCCGCGTTACACCATCAGAGTCTGCAATGTTCCCTCAACCAGTCACCCCCCCCCCCACCCCTCTCCCCTCCTCCCAATGCTAGGTAGCTTAAGTGCTTGTTCGTCTAGGACCAATTAATAAAACAGGTTGTCGCGTGTCTGTACTGGCGGCTTGCCTTGATTAAGTTGTCGAGGGAAGAACTAGTGTTTCACCCAGTGTAGAGGACGGGCTGTTTTGTGTATATGATCATTATTTAATCTCAATTTTCTGGGTAATGTCACGTTAGCAACAGATGATGTTGTATTAGCTCCTGTTTTATCGGCAGAAGTATTTATATAAATGGGTTAATTACATTAGACTTATATACTCTATCACCCCCTGTAACTTTCCACTAGCTAGGAGGTAGCATGTTCAGAGCACGTGATAAGGTCTGCCCACGGGAAGTCGCGTCACTGGCTCTCTGGCCACCTATTGCGGGCAGTAGTTTGATAACCTTGACTAGAGGAAGACGTTGTTGAGAGCCATCGTGGATGGTTCCGTCTTCCCTCGAGGGAGGACGTCCGATATATTTCCGACTTCCCTCGATGGGTCCCTACTCACCTCACTCAATTATCTCATCAAAAGGACGTACTGAGCAGAGCTATATAAGACAGCCTGCGTCCTCATTTATCACTCAGCTACAGTGAATAAGTTACGGTGATACACACTTGGAACTGTATATAATATATTTTCTTAATAAATGAAGAAAAGACAGTTGGTTTTTCGCTACTAAAAACCCTATATACTTTTCCATGTTCCAGCCAATTAACCCCTCATGAATCAACCGTTAAAGGGCCAATTCAATGTCCAAGGAACATAAAGTATATAAATAAAACATTACCAAGGTTAGAAACTATTGCAATTGGCCAACAAGTGAAAACGTCACTCAGAGAACCTACCAACTAACGCCATCTGTCGACACAACTATAATCAAGCTAAAGGTGAGTCATACTTGCCGTGCATATGCATCATACACTGTAATCAACTTAACCTGGACTCACATGTTTTCGTGAATATATTAGTAGTAATTATGAATCCTAAACAACT
Organism: Homarus americanus; assembly: GCF_018991925.1. Taxonomy (NCBI): domain Eukaryota; kingdom Metazoa; phylum Arthropoda; class Malacostraca; order Decapoda; family Nephropidae; genus Homarus; species Homarus americanus. The sequence goes on from NW_024715333.1 coordinate 2,666, forward strand.
AACTCAATACAGGAAGCAAATCAGTTCGTATGTTTCGTTTTTTTTTGTATTTTTATTACTGAACTTTTATCATCACAAACTTTTGACCACAAGAAAGTAGTTTTTTCTTTACAACGTTGGTGTTACTCTTTCAAGTACAGCTGTGACTCAGAAGGGACAAGACAATCCATCCTTTGAAATTATTGCTGTCGAAAAACCTACTAGGAGATGAAGTTGGAAAACCGTATTGTCACTCTGGTTCTCTATCAAACAAATGTACACTTCTAAAAACTAACATTAGGTATACCTCTTGCCTCCTTAATCTGCTGGATCATATTGTTTATACTTAAAATAGAATGACCATTTCATCATACCAATATTTACTCCCATCTTTAAAACCTGTTATCTGTGTCTTGGATTATAAATATATCACAGCGCCTTTACAGTATAAAAAATGTAAGATGCATGTTTAAGTTAACCGTCTCAAATAACATTGGTGAAAATAATTGCTTCCTAACTTATCTTGCAGAAAAGGTTTTATCTTAACAAATGGATCACAATGGATATATATTTCTGATTTTGTGTTGGCATCGGAGTAATGTTCATACGCATATTTTTATTTTTATTATACATGGGATATATTAAAATTATAATGATTATATAAATAACAAAAACTATATAGGGAGAAGGGTAGGGGGATGATGTGGTGGTGTCAGCCAGGGGAGGAGGGGAGGGGGATGATGTGGTGGTGTTGTCAGCCAGGGGAGGGTAGGGGGATGATGTGGTGGTGTTGTCAGCCAGGGGAGGAGGGAGGGGATGTGGTGGTGTTGTCAGGGGAGGAGGAGGGATGATGTGGTGGTGTTGTCAGCCAGGGGAAGGAGGTAGAGAGGGGAATATGTGGTGGTGTTGTCAGCCAGGGGAGGAGGTAGGGGATGATGTGGTGGTAGTTGGGGGATGATGTGGTCAGTCAGGAGGAGGGTAGGGGGATGATGTGGTGGTATTGTCAGTCAGGGAGGAGGGTAGGGGGGATGATGTGGTGGTGTTGTCAGCCAGGGGGAGGGAGGGTAGGGGATGATGTGGTGGTGTTGTCAGCCAGGGAAGGAGGGTAGGGGGTGATGTGGTGGTGTTGTCAGCCAGGGGAGGAGGGTAGGGGGTGATGTGGTGGTGTTGTCAGCCAGGGGGGAGGGTAGGGGGTGATGTGGTGGTGTTGTCAGCCAGGGGAGGACAGTAGGGAGAGGATGTGGTGGTGGTGTCATATTCACTACAACTGCACTATCATCTACACTACATCAGCTACACTATCATCTGCACTACAACTACACTATCATCTACACTACATCAGCTACACTATCATCTACACTATCATGTACACTACAACTACACTATCATCTTCACTATATCAACTGCACTATCATATACACTACAACTACACTATCATCTTCACTATATCAACTGCACTATCATCTTCACTATATCAACTACACTATCATATACACTACAACTACACTATCATTTACACTACAACTACACTATCATCTACACTACATCAACTACACCATCATCTTCACTATAACTATACTATCATCTTCACTATATCAACTACACTATCTTCTACACTACAACTACACTATCATCTACACAATCATCTACATTAACACTACACTATCATCTACACTATCATCTACACTACAACTACACTATCAGCTACACAATCATCTACATTAACACTACACTATCATCTACACTACATCAGCTACACTATCATCTTCACTATAACTATACTATCATCTTCACTATATCAACTGCACTATCGTGTACACTACAACTACACTATCATGTACACTACATCAACTACACTACATCTACACTATCATCTTGTGATGAGACAAAATCTCACATGAAGAGGTAAGTTAGGAGTTTATAGTAGTAGAGTATTATAGCGAGAGGAAATGGTAGCGTGTCTCGAGGGTGTGATGTCAACACTGTATATTAACACAGGCACAGTACAAGTGTAGTATATAAAACACCAATGCGTGTTACAGCTTTATTTTACTAGTTCAATAGGGGGGATTAATAGGGGGGGTTCGTACACAATTTATGATAGACTATGGTATTCTCGTATAACCTAACCTCACAATTAGAATGGGCACTTCACTAAGTCGATCGTTGGGGAGGTTCGGGATCACTGCACTTCTACAGTCTACACAGCCAGCACTTACTGTTACACGTGGAGTTGACAGCACTTTGTCGATGGACCCGGGCTGAGACTTCGCCACACTTAATGGCGGTCTTCTCTCGAGCGGGACTCGGGGACCTGGTAGCTGGCCCTTCCTGGTTACAGACACTCTCTCTCCGTGAGAGGAGCTCCAGCCCCTACATATTGGTCGAGCCGGGGGGTGACCTCTCCTACTGAACTGGGTGTGTCTTGACCGGGTTGTTGGGTCAACAGGAGTGCTGGCTAATTAGCGGGTCCTTGAATTACTAAGGTCATGACGCCTGGTAGAGCTGATCGAGTGGTGGTGAGAATTCTGGTTCCCTAGTGTCAGGTCTGGGCGGCTGTGTGCAGGTGTCGTCCTGCCCAGGTGTCTTGGTTAGGTGCGGTTTGTAGGTCACCCGGCTAACTCAAGTCATTAGCGGACGAGGTCAAGTCCCTAGGGTCGACCTGAGGTGTGTCAACCCGGGATGTGGTGGTGCCACGAGGTCTGTAGTGCTTGCTGTTACATGTGACATAATTCTGGGCTGTAAGCTTTGGTCTGACAAACAATCATTACACCTCCCGCCAAGACCAAAGCTTCACCACAGAGACTGATGTCACATATAGACATCAACATCACGTGTGGTATCAGAGATAATCCCTGGGGCGATAACATAGTCTCACATTTACAAACAACAATCTCATAGGTGTATGTTTTTCTACTGGCGCTAGTTTGATCTGACAAAGCTCACTATACCTCCCGCCAAGATCAAAGCTTCTATGCCAGACAGTGGATGTTTACAGTGGATGACAAAGCGAGTGCACATCCTGCGAAAATAGCTACTGAGATGCAAAGTATACACCTCACATCCTACCATAGTCTGATAATATTTAAAAATTTAAGCGGCTAACTAAATATACGGAAAAGGAAAGATGGATGTAGATATGAAGGGGAAAGAGAGCGCCTAGGCAGGTGCTTGTCGGAGAGCGTCACTTTAGGAAGTTAAATGAGGGTACACAGTCGGAGGTTTGAAAGGTTATGCAATGGTGTTGCTTGCCCTGGCATATTTCTGCTTAGGTTCCCTAGCGTTAGTATCTTCAAGCCTGGAATAGATTTACATACTTGTTGCTTCAACTGTTAAACTCTTGCGCAGGGCAGCACATACAACATATATAATAATAAGATACATGGCCGCTTAAAAAAAAGGGGGGGGGGAAGGTTGGGGCAAAATACAACTTGTGAACAAAAAGAAATATTTGTACATACTAAAAAGGCAGCAGAAATTATTAACAAGATACAATGGCAAAAACAAAAACTCGTCAGCATTCGTCGAGATCCCGGGTGGCGGGTGGTCCGTCACCACCTCCACCAATCGGTGTCCAGCATCAGGGTGGACGACGCAGTAGATGTGGTGGTTGGCGTTTCCTGTCCCGTCCGGCGGTCTGCCGCGGTGTGTCGCGTGCCTCACTTCCTCCACTTGAACTTCTGTGTGGAGCGGCAGTTCCTGACGCATTCCAGATGGATTTTTCTAGTCCCATCTGAGTTTCCTCTGTAGAGTCTCATTTTCCGTCGTGGTCCAGATGGATTTTTCTAGTTCCATCTGAGTTTCCGCCCTTCCCGGCCGGGATCAAAGCCGGTCCACTGCTTGGGGTGTCATCGCTTTGGATGGCGTGTAGGGCAGGGTCCACGGACAAGAGTTCGCCCTCCGTACGTGAGTGTCGGCGAGACCCCTGACCGTCCTGTCCCACACCCTCACAGTGGTGAATCCCTCCCTGGGTGGGCCCCCCAGGGTTTGCTTGTTTCTTCCTCTACTTGTAGTCAGGTCACTTCTGTTTCGTCCCCGATGGTGTGGTAAACACCGGCGAGGCAGATCCCGGGTGGGCCAAGGTCAGCCATTACTTGTCTGGTACCTGGTGGATCCATTCCCGGAGTGGAAGTGCGTGGGACCAGTTGACAGGTCCTGAAACGTAGGGAGCTGTCGTCTGCAGCGCCACTGGGACCTCTAGTTGTTTGTTGCCTGTTGCTTGCTGCTCCTGAAGTTGCAGGTCGGGTTTTCGGGATTTTCTCCTGGGTTCCAAGGGGACGACCTGATTCCCTGCCTGGAGCTGGGAGCTGCGCTGGTCCTGCATGGCGTAGCTTACTCAGGCTGATGGTACCCATAGATGTTGTCTGTCAGTATTGTGGGCTGTGAGACCGTAGCCTCGGTGCGTGTCTCGTCGTTCAGCAGGCGAGCGACGAGACACAGCCCAGTGTCTTCAACCAGATCGAGGGCCAGCATTATGCAAGCCCGTTTCTGGAGCTTGGGGCTTGCAGTGTCGACGTGAAGGCGTCACCCATTCGCCGCGGGGTTGCCCGCTGCGTGTCCCGCTCGTGTCGGGCATCCATTATGAGTCAGGATGCGTTGGTCTCAGCTCATCTGGTAGGGGGTCGGCTGCAGCTGTGGTGGTGTCATCTCCGACTTTTGTGTGGAGTCAGGGAGACCTCGCCCAGGCCCGTGAAGAGCAAGGGCAGTGCTGACTCTGTAGCTTAGTAGAAAGACAAGATCCCGGGGTGGAGAATCAACAATTAGAAGTGCCCCTAGACTCGTTACTTTAATCTATGTTCTGTGACCTGGTGTTATATCTATGAGCCCTAATCTGATCAGGTCTTACTGGTACAAGTGGGGCAGTAGCTCGGGGAGTTCTCTGATTATTACTTGGGGTGTGAGGTACCTGATTGTTCTGAGGGGGGTGGTCAGCTGCTGGTGGAGGGATAGGGTGTTGGGAAGGGAATGTTACCCCTAGAGGGGGCTGGTTGGTGAGGCCTGATTTGTTGAAGACGTCATCGTCGACAGTTGCCAGCTTCAATCTATTCACATGCACAGTTTCCTTACGTCCCCCCTGGCAAAGCGGGGAAATAGTGAAGTTTACTTTGCTGGGTTGGGCGGTTACTCTATATGGGCCCTTCCATCTCTGTTGCAACTTAGAGGGGATATCGGGGGAGGATGATTCGTTAGTTAGGAAGACCAGGGTACCTACGGTAATATTGGAAGGGGTGACCCTGAGGTTATAGTAGGTGGCGTTGTGTAAGTGACCTTTCTTGTTTAGTTCCTGCACCCGAGTAAAGACCGTTTGTAACCTGTTTTGCAAGACAGAGGGGTAGTCCTCGCCATAGGATAGGGGTGGGGGGTTGATTACACCAGCAGGAAGGTTTGGATCCCTACAAAAGTGAAGGAAGTAAGGAGTGTTATGCAGGGTGGTATTAATTGCGGTGTTCATGGCCAGTTGTGCAAGAGGTAGCTGATCGTCCCAACCGCCGTACTGATTATTAACCAAAAACGACAAGTGATCTTTCAACGTGCGGTGGGAACGCTCAACCATGGCATTAGCCTGTGGGTGGTAACTAGTGGTTAGATTTGACTTAGCCCGCAGCAAGTCGCACGCCTTCTGAAAGATGCCCGAGGTGAACTCTGTCCCTTGATCACTTACAATGACCCGGGGACATCCATGAGTACCAACGTATTGTAACAGGGCTTCACAAACTGTCTCTGCGCGTTTATCGGGGATGGGTATATAGGTTGCAAAACGTGAATAGTGATCGACGATGGAAACAACGTATCTGTTTCCCCGGTGTGAACGTATTGACATGTCGGTTAGATCGATCGATACCCGTTCCAAGGGCTGAGAGGCTGGTGGAAACTCCTGCAGCTCTCCCTGTCTCTTTGGGGTACCCTTCCTTAACTGACACGGCAGACATCCTTTGACAAATGCCCCAACCTTCCGCGCTAGATTGGGCATGAAAAACATAGAGCGTGCACGTGCATATGTGCGACATTCACCCGGGTGGGCTGCGAATTGGGAAGAGTGAGCTACTTCTAGGGCCGAGTTTTCCAAGGATGCGGGGATGACTACGAGTTCTGTGGGTTGCTCATCATCCTGTTTCATAGTAACAAGATACAGGACTCCGCTTAAAAGACTGAAATCACAAAGTGAGGCTTTGTTGACCTTCTTGGGGAGCGGACCCCCCTCAAGGAACTCAATGACAGGACCCCACTGTGGGTCTTCGAGTTGGTGTTGGCGCACCTCGTTAGGTGATAGGTCCCCAAAAATGGGCTGAGTCATGCTGCTAGGATTCCCGACATTATTTATAGGTAATACATTACGGCTCAGTGCGTCTGGTACTACGTGGTTCTTGCCTGGCTTATGCAAAATGGAGAAGTTATACGCATTTAGAAAGACTGCCCAGCGTGCTACCCGTGCATTAGGAGTTTTACCTTGGAAGATATATATTAAAGGGCGGTGATCAGTGATTACATAAAAGTGTCTACCAAATAGGTAAGCATCAAAGGAAGTTACAGCCTTGACAATAGCCAAGGCTTCTTTCTCAGTTGTGGAGTAGCGGAGGGCAGCTCCGCTCAATTTCTGGGAAAAATAAGCAATGGGGATGGGGTTATCTTCACCACCTTGCATGAGACAGGCTCCCAGTGCTTCGTCGGAAGCGTCAGTGTGCACGTAAAACGGCTGCGTGAAGTCCGGCAGTGCTAACATTGTTGCCGACTTCAATAAGTCCTTAAGATGGTTAAAAGCTTTATCTGCCTCCCCCGACCACCGGAACTGAACCGACTTCTTTGTAAGTTTCGTAAGGGGGAGGGCCGCCTCTGAAAAGTGAGGGATGTGACGTCTGAAAAAATTGGCGGTGCCGAGGAACTGTTTCACACCCCTGGCTGTGGTGGGAGGTGGCATCTCTGCTATCGCTTTCACTTTCACCGGGTCGGGTCTAACGCCGCCATGACCTACGATGAATCCCAGGAATTTAACTTCCTGGCGCGCGAACGCGCATTTCCTAAGGGACACTTTCAGTCCGGCCGCTTTCATGACCGAGAGAACCTCATCTACATCCCGCATGTGCGAATCCATGTTTTTACTATAGACGATAACATCGTCCAGGTAAGCCATAGCGTTCCGCCCAAGCACGGGTGTGAGACTGTGGTTCACAGCCCTCATGAACGTGGCCGGTGCTCCCTTTAACCCGAAAGGTAACCTGTTGAAACAAAATAGACGGCTGCCGTCCGCGAAAGCAGTTTTGGGGCGGTCAGCCGGGTCGACAGGTATACTCCAGTACGCATCCTTACAGTCTAGAACTGTGAATATAGAAGCTCCGTTCAATTGGTCCAGTGTCTCGTCAATTCTGGGCAGGGGATAGCTATCAGCAATGGTGTCCTTATTAAGTTCCCTATAGTCTACACAGAATCTAGTTGACCCGTCCTTTTTTCTGACTAATACTACCGGGGAGCAATAGGGGCTAGTACAAGGGGAGATGACACCACGTTCTTCCATTTGGCGACATAAGTCCCTAATTTGAGTTTTAGCCGCCTCAGGAAGCCTCCACTGCCGTACTCTGGTGGGGGGAGCGGAGCCTGTATTAATTTTGTGTGAAGCTGACATCAGGCCGAGGTCCTGATCTGAAGTTGCAAATAGATCTTCATGCTGCTTTATTATAGCGCGTAGACGTTCTCTAATAAGGGTGGGTAGGTGATCTATGTCAAGGGATTCTATTGCAGTGGCGAACATTTGCTGTGACTCTACGAATTCTGCGTCACTCCTAATGTTATATCTCGTAGAATCGAAATGCTCCAGATCCTCTACTTTATCGACCGCACAGACTGTTCCCACTGAATGACCAGGAGTAAGTTTAAATTCCCTGGGGGTGGGGTTTATGACTGGGACGCTAGGCTGCTGAGTGTTAATGAGCCCCGACTGCATGTATGGGGACATTTTATGAGGGGTTTCAACAAATACATACTCCTGATCCTCCGTGGAACTGTCGAACGACCTTGACCATCGAACGGGCAGAACAACACTAGAGTGGGGGGGGATGACAGTGGCGCGCGTCGGGTGTAGCTGGGGGGCTTGGGGTGCGGGGGGCTGGGGGCGTTTAGGCTTAATGAGGTGGACGGGCAGACCGGACCTATTCCTAATAGGAGTACCTGCATAATCTCTACCATCTAGTGTCACGGTATACCGGCTCCCATCAAACTGGATTCCATACTTAAACCTACACAAGAAATCTGACCCAATAAGAACATCCCCTGGGAAAAGATCACCGCTTACCACAACCAGCGCGTGAACAACTATCTTATCTCCTAAGTCTACAGTTATATCTCTGGAATCCAATGTTGAGAGGCGGTTCCCCGTGACGCCACGTAACTCAGGAACTTTATGCTTTCCCCCTAGGCTCATCTTGGAGGCCACGTTCTGTTTCACCAAGGACACCGAGGAGCCTGTGTCAATGAAAGCTTCAACCCGTTTCCCTCCCATTTTCAACTTAATAATTGGCCTGTCTTCCCTAGTCACCATCAACGCCTCGCCCTTGTCTTTAGTAGTAGGGACATAACCTGCGAATGTGTCCCCACTCGGCACATGCGTAACAACGCATTCCGGTGTATGGACACTCTCTGCGGGTATGTCCCTGGTCGCCACACCCATCGCACTGGTTTCCCTCACATTGAAAGGGACATCCGTGCACCGCGTGGGACCATGCCCCACAGGAGGAGCAGCGAAAAGGCTTCGGAGCTCTATACCAGCTGTCCCGCATGGGCGGGCCCGGGCGCGCACTTGTGACTGCCCGGGGGCGGGGGTCAATCCCAGCCCGCGCCCCGCGGGTCCCTGCCCCGGACGGCCGGCCGCCCCGTGGCGCATTACCCAACGTGTTTATACCTACTGCATCTAATCCTGATTGCTCCCGCCCTTCCCCGTGGAACGATGACTGTTCCTGTCGCTTCCTTTCGTCCCGGCTGAGATTCTCCACCATCAGTCTCAAGAATTCATCCTCCCAGACAGAAGGGGTGTTACGTGTAAAGGTGGGAGGTGCGGCGTGAATTGTCGACACAAAACGGGAGGGGGGGGTGGGTTTCCTGAGCTGTATATACCTCTGCACTGCTTTAATTGCGTTCTCGATCGTAGTTATCCCGCTTGCCTCCATGTACGTACGCATCTCGCCGGGTAAGCCCGACAGAAAGTAAGAGAGTACTAGCTCAGGTGGGAAGAATTGTGGGTGATTCACTCTCGCCATCTTCACAGCACTCCCTATGCATGATAGGTAAACATTTAGTGATGAACACTCCTCTAGCTTAATATTAGCTAAACGTGTCGTGTGATCTTGTAATGAGTCACCCTGGCTGTAAATTTCCCGTAATCCGTTCGCGAACGTGTCCCACGTGGTAGCATTCTTTATTGTCGGCTTAAATTCTAGCACGCCTTTCGCGTCACCGCCCAATCGCATACGTGCCGTCCTAAGGCGGCATTCCTCGTATTCCTGAAGGGTATCCGGGAACGCACTTTCAATGTTTCCTAACCACTGTTCCAGCCTATCGGCTGATGTCGCCGGGTCACGGCCATCGCCCTCAAACATGGGTATCTGACTGATTACTTGTGCCGCACTACTCGCTGAGACAGACGTCAGGAAGGGGTCTGGCATGCTGTAGGAGTTGGGAGGTGCTAAGGTGTACGTGAGCGTGGGGGGGGGAGCGGCGAGAGAGGGTGCAGGGTGGTTAAGGGGTAGGGGGGGAGAGTAGGTACTAGTGGATTGTTCAGGGAACGGGAATAAAACGGAAGTCGTCGGTGTAATGTTAACAGAAGTCATATTAGCTTGCGAGGAGGGCTGGGAAGTACTGATCGTGGAAGTCGAAATTGTCAATGTTGACGATGACGTCTGTGGGTGGGACGAGGAGGGGGTTTTACTGACACTTGCCCTGGTTGAGTTCTCGACCATTGTTCCCCGTTACCCAACAATATGTGAACTGGGGAGGGGGGAGTGGATACTGTCACCACTTGTACCACACTGAGGGACAGGAATTATATTACAAATGTTACCACCCTTGTACTGCCTGCTTCGTCAAGATAGTTACGAGTTTACTTTAAAAGGTTCTAACAATCACTGTACTGAACACTAAGGGGAATAGGCGTGAGTTCTTACGTTAAGTGCGCTGCCACCATTGTAATGAGACAAAATCTCACATGAAGAGGTAAGTTAGGAGTTTATAGTAGTAGAGTATTATAGCGAGAGGAAATGGTAGCGTGTCTCGAGGGTGTGATGTCAACACTGTATATTAACACAGGCACAGTACAAGTGTAGTATATAAAACACCAATGCGTGTTACAGCTTTATTTTACTAGTTCAATAGGGGGGATTAATAGGGGGGGTTCGTACACAATTTATGATAGACTATGGTATTCTCGTATAACCTAACCTCACAATTAGAATGGGCACTTCACTAAGTCGATCGTTGGGGAGGTTCGGGATCACTGCACTTCTACAGTCTACACAGCCAGCACTTACTGTTACACGTGGAGTTGACAGCACTTTGTCGATGGACCCGGGCTGAGACTTCGCCACACTTAATGGCGGTCTTCTCTCGAGCGGGACTCGGGGACCTGGTAGCTGGCCCTTCCTGGTTACAGACACTCTCTCTCCGTGAGAGGAGCTCCAGCCCCTATATATTGGTCGAGCCGGGGGGTGACCTCTCCTACTGAACTGGGTGTGTCTTGACCGGGTTGTTGGGTCAACAGGAGTGCTGGCTAATTAGCGGGTCCTTGAATTACTAAGGTCATGACGCCGGGTAGAGCTGATCGAGTGGTGGTGAGAATTCTGGTTCCCTAGTGTCAGGTCTGGGCGGCTGTGTGCAGGTGTCGTCCTGCCCAGGTGTCTTGGTTAGGTGCGGTTTGTAGGTCACCCGGCTAACTCAAGTCATTAGCGGACGAGGTCAAGTCCCTAGGGTCGACCTGAGGTGTGTCAACCCGGGATGTGGTGGTGCCACGAGGTCTGTAGTGCTTGCTGTTACATGTGACATAATTCTGGGCTGTAAGCTTTGGTCTGACAAACAATCATTACAATCTACACTATCATCTACACTATGATCTACACTACAACTACCCTATCATCTACACTATCATCTACACTATCATCTACACTATCGTCTACGCTATCATCTACACTATCATCTACACTATCATCTACACTATCGTCTACACTACAACTACACTATCATCTACACTATCATCTACACTATCATCTACACTACAACTACACTATCATCTACACTATCATCTACACTACAACTACACTACAACTACACTATCATCTACACTATCATCTACACTACAACTACACTATCATCTTCACTATCATCTACACTGTCATCTACACTACAACTACACTATCATCTACACTACAACTACACTATCATCTACACTATCATCTACACTATCATCTACACTACAACTACACTATCATCTACACAATCATCTACACTATCATCTACACTATCATCTACACTATCATCTACACAATCATCTACACTATCATCTACACTACAACTACACTATCATCTACACTATCATCTACACTATCATCTACACTATCTACACCACAACTATCATACTATCATCTACATCTCATCTACACTATACACTCATACACTATCATCTACACTATCATCTACACTATCATCTACACTATCATCTACACTATCATCTACACTATCATCTACACTACAACTACACTATCATCTACACTATCATCTACACTATCATCTACACTATCATCTACTCTACAACTACACTATCATCTACACTATCACCTACACTATCATCTACACTATCATCTACACTACAACTACACTATCATCTACACTATCATCTACACTATCATCTACACTACAACTACACTATCATCTACACTACAACTACACTATCATCTACACAATCATCTACATTAACACTACACTATCATCTACACTATCATCTACACTATCATCTACACTATCATCTACACTACAACTACACTATGATCTACACTACATCAACTACACTACACCTACACAATCATCTACACTATCATCTACACTATCATCTACACTATCATCTACACTACAACTACACTATCATCTACACTATCATCTACACTATCATCTACACAATCATCTACATTAGCACTACACTATCAACTACACTATCTTCTACACTACACATACACTATCCTTTACACTATATGAACTGCTCCATCCTCAACATAATATCACACCTTTTCATAAAAAGTACCTCAATTTTTATTTGACCTCTATCCTTACACCAGAATTGATCTCAGTAAATTCTTCAATATGACGTATTTAAAAAAAGTCTTTGTGTCAACTTGGAGGAAGGTACGCCAAGGCTTGTGGGGCAAGACTCGTTGCGATGACCCACCACCTCCTGTCAAGGTCTCACCTGAAGATCATTCAACTACTCATTATTTCATTGTTTCATGTAAAACAAAGGAAGTAATTTTACATTTTATAATATCTTTCGACTCTAAGACCGGACATCAACAAATTCTCCAAGCTTACATGGAGGCGAATAAGATAAAATGAAACACAGGGTCAACTGCAAGAACTTTTTATTTTATTTTATTTATTTTTTTCTTCATGGATCTTTATTATTATAATTATTATTATTATTATTATTATTATTATTATTATTATTATTATTATTATTATTATTATTATTATTATTATTGTTATTATCATTATTATTATTATTATTTTCAATTTTGTTTTTATTATAAATTTCATTTATAACATCATGAATCATCACTACATATAACATCATCCATCATCACTACATATAACACCACCCATCATCACTACATATAACACCACCCATCATCATTACATATAACACCATCCATCATCACTACAGATCGGTAAAGTAGTTTCCGAGATTCTCGCGCGAACACACATGCACACAAACACACACACACACACACAGACATACTTCTTTGTTTTATATATATATAAAGATTAATATTATTATCATTATTATTATTAGTATTATTATTAATAATTTCTTTTAACCTTTTTACAATGTTCAATTAATCTCATCATTTGATCTCACCCACACACTGGTAGTTATGTTAATTTCATCAATATTTCTGGAATGTTATTGTACTCGTGTATAGTTGAACAACTACCACTAAATTGTTTTGTCAACTACTAATTGTATTGCATTTATTTCGTTAATTTTGCCATTTAAACTATTATTTAATTGTGTACTTTTGGTGAGGGGGGAGGGGGAGAGGCGTGGTTTAGGGGGATATCCAGAGTCCACACAAATTACATTCCCTTGTAAAAAAAATAATCACCTTCTAACAGTGAAATATCCATCACCAATTTCGTTCATCCACCAACATGTATCACCGTGATGACGTAATCCCATGTGAGTTGTGGCATCCGGGAGTAAAAAAGATCAATTCTTTCGATGTATTCTTTCATTTAGGCCATAATTCCATTGAGACTTAACAGAAAGAGGCTACCGACGGAGAGGCTCCTCCAGGTGGAAAGTTCATCCCGTTCCCGAGAGAAGCAAGGTTGATTACCAACGACAGGACTACATTATGAGCGACAATAATCAGTTTCCTGTCCCACCAGCACCAGGAAAAGGAATTAACTCTGGTGCTGGCTGGCTGGTGTTGGCTGCCTGGCTGCTGCTGGCTGGTGTTGGCTGCTTCGTCCATTTTCCCGTACAAGAATTCACCTAAGTGTTATAATTATTACCGAATATTCTGATTATAATTCCGTTTAAAATTCCAATATGAGTCATAACTTTTGTGTGAAGTAAAAAAAAAAAAAAAAGGTAATATCCCAAAACCAGAAAGTGTCCAGCTGCTCCAAGACAAAACTGTGGGGAAACTTACTCTAAAAAGTCATCACTTGGCTGTTTCATTCACTCAGTTGAGAGGAGCGGTGATCACCAGTCTGGATACACCATTTGATTTGAGTTAACTGAATCTCCTGAGTGGTGGCTAGTGGTAGTGGCGCTTTAGGTGTGAAGAAGAGGACTCAATGACGAAGAGGAGGAAAAGGAGGACGAGTTGGAGGAGGAGAGGCGACACACTGACTCACTTTAATCCTGTGTGTGTGAGTGTGTGTGTGTGTGTGTGAGGACCATCACTTTAAAAGGAACAGTTGCAATTCCTAACAGACCCAAATTCTAATAGGTTCCAGTCCTAATATGAACTTACAGCAACTGCACATGAATCTTCGTCTGGTTTTCATAGTTCAGAAATCACATAGAATATCGCATATCGTCACTGTCACTATGGGAGTAGAGGTGTTCTATAAGGGTGTCAAGGGGAGGGAAGGGGGAAGGGAAGGGGGAAGAGGAGGGGGGAGGGGAAGGAAGGGAATCGCAGTGTACCATGGGCTCCACCTTTCATAATGACACCAGACTCTCATTTGTGACACATACCCACCATAAGGACTGTACACACACACACACACACACACACACACACACACACACACACACACACACCTGGGATGGCTGTCACTCTCGTCATCAAACTTATACACAGAAGACACTAACTCACTCGTCTCCCTGTTGACAAGATCCACCACTGCTGAGTATGATGTTAACTCGGCTGACTGTCTCCCGTCAGCCAACACATCTCGAGAAACAGTTGGTATAGAGTGGTAGACAGTCATAAGTGGTAGAGTGGTAGACAATCATAAGTGGTAGAGTGGTAGACAGTCATAAGTGGTAGAGTGGTAGACAGTCATAAGTGGTAGAGTGGTAGACAGTCATAAGTGGTGGAGTGGTAGACAGTCATAAGTGGTAGAGTGGTAGACAGTCATAAGTGGTAGACAGTCATAAGTGGTAGAGTGGTAGACAGTCATAAGTGGTAGAGTGGTAGACAGTCATAAGTGGTAGAGTGGTAGACAGTCATAAGTGGTAGAGTGGTAGACAGTCATAAGTGTGGTAGAGTGGTAGACAGTCATAAGTGGTAGAGGTGGTAGACAGTCATAAGTGGTAGAGTGGTAGACAGTCATAAGTGGTAGAGTGGTAGACAGTCATAAGTGGTAGGATGGTAGACAGTCATAAGTGGTAGAGTGGTAGACAGTCATAAGTGGTAGAGTGGTAGACAGTCATAAGTGGTAGATAGTTATAAACCTTCCTCTGAGCTAACGGGCATTGTAATGACCGTCTTGGCCACTATAGGTTGGCTGATGTGATAGTCGTGGTTACTGAGGTGTGTTATGGTGAACAAGTGAGTGAGTGAGGGGGAGGGGTGAGTGACGGGGAGAGGTGAGTGAGG
>NW_024715334.1:0-24593 GCF_018991925.1 Homarus americanus
GTGAAGGTTGTAACACTGTAACTGTGCCACTCTACATATGGCACTGTAACTGTGTGGTACTGTAACTATGGCTCTGTAACTGTGATACTATAACTGAGATACTATAACGGTGGCACTGTAAACGTTGTACTGCAACTATGGCACTGCATCTGTGATACTGTAACTGTAGCACGGTAACTCTGGCATTCTTCTTGCGGCACTATAACTCTTGTACTGTAACTATGGCACTGTAACTGTTGTACTGCAACTATGGCACTGCATCTGTGATACTGTAACTGTAGCACGGTAACTCTGACATTCTTCTTGCGGCACTATAACTCTTGTACTGTAACTATGGCACTGTAACTGTTGTACTGCAACTATGGCACCGCATCTGTGATACTGTAACTGTAGCACGGTAACTCTGACATTCTTCTTGCGGCACTATAACTCTTGTACTGTAACTATGGCACTGTAACTGTTGTACTGCAACTATGGCACTGCATCTGTGATACTGTAACTGTAGCACAGTAACTCTGACATTCTTCTTGCGGCACTATAACTCTTGTACTGTATCAATGATACTGTATCTTTGGCTCTCTACCTGTGGCACTGTAACTGTTTTATTGTAGCTATGACACTGTAACTGTGGGACTCAATGATACTATAATTGTGATACTGTAACTGTGTTATTGTATCTGTTGTACTGTAACTGTTGTACTGTAACTGTGGCACTGTAACTGTAGCACTATAGCTGTGTCACTGTAACTGTGACAGTGTAACTGTGGTATTTTACAGTAACTGTGGCACAATAACTGTGACACTATAACTGTGCATTATAAGTATCACTTTAACTGTGGCACTCTACTTTGGCACACTAACTGTGGCACTATAACTGTGGCACTGTACCTGTGGCATTATGACTGTGGCACTATAAGAGTGGCGCTATAACTGTGGTACTATAACTGTAGCGCTCTCCTGTGACATTATAACTGTGGCACTATAAGAGTGGCGCTAAACTGTGGCGCCTATAACTGTGGCACTATAACTGTGGCACTATAACTGTGTACTATAACTGTAGTACTACAACTGTGGCACTATAGCTGTTGTACTACAACTGTGGCACTACAACTGTAGTACTACAACTGTGGCGCCTATAACTGTGGCACTATAATCTGGCACTATAACTGTGGCACTATAACAGTACTACAACTGTGGCACTATAACTGTAGTACTACAACTGTGGCACTATAACTGTGGCACTATAAGAGTGGCGCTAAAACTGTGGCGCCTATAACTGTGGCACTATAACTGTGGCACTATAACTGTAGTACTACAACTGTGGCACTATAGCTGTTGTACTACAACTGTGGCACTATAACTGTGGCACTATAACTGTAGTACTACAACTGTGGCACTATAACTGTGGCACTATAACTGTGGCACTATAACTGTAGTACTACAACTGTGGCACTATAGCTGTTGTACTACAACTGTGGCACTATAACTGTAGTACTACAACTGGGCACTATAACTGTGGCACTATGATTGTAGCACACTCCCTGTGGCACAATATATGTGGCACTATAAAAGTGGTACTATAACTGTAGCACTCCCTGTGGCGCTAAAACTGTGGCGCCTATAACTGTGGCACTATAACTGTGGCACTATAACTGTGGCACTATAACTGTAGTACTACAACTGTGGCACTATAGCTGTTGTACTATAATTGTGCCACTATAACTAGTACTATAACTTTGGTACTGTAACTGTGGAAACCTTAACTGCGGCACTATAACTGTGGTCCTGTAACTGCGGCACTATAACTGTTGTCCTTTAACTGTGACACTCTAACTATGGCACTATAACTGTGACACTATAACTGTGGCGCTATAACTGTGACACTATAACTGTGGCACTCTAACTGTGATGCTGTAACTGTGGCACTACAACAGTGGCACATTTCCTGTGGCACTCTAGCTGTGATACTCTGTATCGCTAAAACTGTGGTACTCTGACTGTGGTACTATAACTCTGGCAGTCGTAATTTGGCACTATAGCTTTGGCACTATAACTGTTGCACCCAAACTACGGCACTATAACTTTGGTCCTAAAACTGTAACTCTCTAACTGTGGCATTATAGCTGTAGTACTGCAACTGTGGCACTGTAACTAACACTCTCCCTCTAGCACTATAACTGTAGCACTATAACTGTTGCGCTATAACTGTGGCACTCTACCCGTGGCACTATAACGTGCCACTATAACTGTAGTACTATAGCTTTGGCACTATAACTGTGGCACCCTAACCGTGCCATTATATCTGTGGTCCTCTTACTGTGACATTCTAACTGTTGCACTATAACTGTGACATTATAACTGTGGTATTCTAACTATGGCACTATAACTATGGTACTCTAACTGTGGCACTATATTTGTGAAAATATAACTGCAGCACTATAACTGTGGTCCTCTAACTGTGACACTATAACTGTGGCAATATAATTGTGAAACTATAACTGTGGCACTATAACTGGGACAACACTACCTGTGGCACTATAACTGTGGCACTCTACCTGTAGCACTCTAACTTTGATACTGTAACGGTGGAACTGTAACTGTTGCACTATAACCGTGGCACTCTAACTGTGATACTGTAACTATAGCATTATAACTGTAGCACTATATCTGTGGCCCTATAACTCCGGTACTGTAACTGTGGCAATATAACTGGTACCGTAATAGTGACACTATAACTGCAGCACTATGTCTGTGGCACTCTAACTGTGGCACTATAATTGTTGCACTATAACGGTGATACTGTAACTGTGGCACTATAACTGTAGCACTATATCTGTGGCACTCTAACTGTGGCACTGTGACAATGGCATTATAACTCCGGTACTGTAACTGTGGCACTGTAAATGTTCTCATGAATCCTTAGTAGATATTATTTGGGATTACGGAGAGTTCCAGTGAATCAGGTATTAGTAATTTCATTGAAGCTCATATAAATCCAGGTGTATTGTATATGTTATATATTAATCAATTTATTTGGACCATTTTGTAGTAATATGATATGTAAAATGCATTTACTTAATTGATTTATTCTAATTAGCTAGTGTCTGCATAACAGCCATTAGACTAGTTACCGTGTCTCCGGTAATGAACTCCTGAGGACCTATGGAACTATGATACTATAACTGGTACTCTAACTGTGGTATTCTGTGTGGCACTGTAACTGTGGTACCGTAACTGTAGCACTGTAAATGGGAAAGTTAATGTTTGTGAGCCAGTGTTGTGTTACTTCAGTAATTATTGTGGTTCTATTCTAATGATGAGCTTACGTAGATTTTAATATAGCAAATCATTTGTTAACCTAATGTAATTTGGCTTACGTTTGTAACAAGTCTCCATTTGTGGTGTGAGAGTGATAATGGTGAAGGAGCTGATTTTTTATCCCTTATCCTTATCTGCCTCTATTTTTTCCACCTTTCTATCTCTTCCTATCTATCTCTGTCTCTCACTCACGTTTATTGTGTATCTCTCTCTGTCTTGTTCCTTTAAGTTTCTTCTATTTCATCTCCCTCACTCGTTCTTATTATATCTGTCTCTCAACATCTTTCTCTCTCTTTTCTCCCTCTAAACCAGTCTCTCCTGTTATCTCCCTATCTGTCTATCTGCCCCCGTACCATTTTATCTTAATAAATCTAGCGATCTCTATCCTTCCATCTCTATCTATTCACCTATAAATTTGTTGAGCCCTCTTATATCTTAATACATAAACACTGTATCTATCTATATACCTACGATTCTATCTATCTATCCGAAGCTATCCATCTCCGTCTTTTATCACAATTACTACAGTATATCTAACCAAACATAACAATTCTTTCAACAATCTTCCGTTTACTCAACAATTCATCATCCTCTCTTTTGCAATATGCCAGTCCTGTGTGTATGTTGCGAATTCGATGCATGAATAAAAGATGTCCTACGTGTATATAATATCTCCTCGCCCAGTGTACCTAAAGCGTATAGGATTGCCTAGTACTGCCCGACCGGATATTACCTGGTCCAGTGTGTGTGTGTGTGTGTGTGCCGGACGATCAAATACCACATTACAATCAATAGGGAACTTCAGCCTTATGGACAAGGATAGATTACCAGTTTATAGTTTTAATGGCATATAATAACATCAATAGACGAAAATTTCGGTTCAGCTAATATGCTATTTTGTTTGCTAAATTTTCCGTATATCATTTAGCATAATTTTAAGGCAATGTTTTTTGAGGTTTGGTAATGGCATTATATTATCGGAAAAGTTGTTAATTAGAGGCAAAAGGATTCATTTTGATTCATAGGTGATGAAGCGTCAAATAAAAATATTGCGTTGCAGTTCAAAGGCACTAGCGTTAATGAATACTGTAGATGGTGTAATATTTAATTGAATTGCAGTATTTGACCTAAATGGCATTGAGTTTGAAATATAGTGGATGACGAAATCCACAGATATTATGGCCATTAATTCCGTTTATTCAGTTATTCGTGGGTGATCGTGGTTGGAATAAAAAAAACTTAATAAATGAGAACGACGCAATGCTTCGAGTGATTAAAATTTTCAACTCGGATGACGTCCATCGACAGTGAAAAAAAGTAAACATTTACTTACTGAAGAAATTATATGATTTCTGCATTGTTAATTGATAGTAGACTAAACACACACACACACACACACACACACACAAAACACATTTTTCCAAATTATAGGTAAAATATATACGAAAATAGCAGGAGCCAGAAGTCCCTAACTACCCACCCCGACCTCAACGATACAAAATTTAATTCTCCGTTTAGTTCTCGTGTTTGTCTGTCAGTCTGACTATCAATTTGTAGTCTTTTTTTCTGTTGCTTTCATTTTTCGTAATCTCTCTCTCTCTCTCTCTCTCTCTCTTGCTGTCTGTGAAGAACAACAAAGTTTACAATGATTCTCTCTCTGTCTTGCTCTCTGTGAAGAACAACAAAGCTTACAATGATTCTCTCCCTAAAAAGGAACAACAATAATTATAATGATTCTCAATTTCTCGCTCGTCTAATTTTCTACCTCCTTTTCAACCCTTCCTTCTCCTCCACTTCCTCTTCATTCTTTTTCCTCTTGCCCAAACTTTTTCCCTTCCTCTTCCCTCACCATCCTAGCATTATCTTCCTCACCGGACATATAAAGGTTCCCGGCACCTCCCTATTTAGTTAACTTCCGGATTATCCGATCGATACTGTCGCCCAGAAAGAGGTGCTCGTGATGGTACAGGTGTTGGTGCTCGTGATGGTACAGGTGTTGGTGCTCGTGTTGGAACAGGTGTTGGTGCTCGTGATGGTACAGGTGTTGGTTCTCGTGATGGTACAGGTACAGGTGTTGGTGCTCGTGATGGTACAGGTACATGTTTTGCGCCGTGATGGTACAGGACATGTTTTGGTGCTCGTGATGGCAGGTGTGTTGGTGCTCGTGATGGTACAGGTACATGTGTTGGTACTCATTGATGGTACAGGTGTTGGTGCTCGTGATGGTACAGGTGTTGGTGGTCGTGATGATACAGGTGTTGGTGCTCGTGATGGAACAGGTGTTGGTGCTCGTGTTGGAACAGGTGTTGGTGCTCGTGATGGTACAGGTGTTGGTGTTCGTGATGGTGCAGGTACATGTTTTGGTGCTCGATGGTACAGGTGTTGGTGCTCGTAATGGTACAGGTACATGTGTTGGTACTCGTGATGGTACAGGTGTTGGTGCTCGTGACGGTACAGGTGTTGGTGGTCGTGATGAGACAGGTGTTGGTGCTCGTGATGAAACAGGTGTTGGTGCTCGTGTTGAACAGGTGTTGGTGCTCGTGATGGTAGAGGTGTTGGTGTTCGTGATGGTGTACATGTTTTGCTCGTGATAGTACAGGTGTTGGTGCTCGTGATGGTACAGGTGTTGGTGCGCGTGATGGTACAGGTGTCGGTGTCGTGATGGTACAGGTACAGGTGTTGGTGCGCGTGATGGTACAGGTACAGGTGTTGGTGCTCGTGATGGTACAGGTGTTGGTGCTAGTGGATGGTACAGGTGTTGGTTCTCGTGATGGTACAGGTGTTGGTGCTCGTGATGGTACAGGTGTTGGTGCTCGTGATGGTACAGGGTGTTGGTGCTCGTGATGGTACAGGTGTTGGTGCTCGTGATGGCATGGTGTGTTGGGTGCTCGTGATGGTACAGGTGTTGGTGCTCGTGATGGTACAGGTGTTGGTGCTCATGATGGTACAGGTGTTGGTGCTCGTGATGGTACAAGTGTTGGTGCTCGTGATGGTACAGATGTTGGTGCTCGTGATGGTACAGGTGTTGGTGATCGTGATGGTACAGGTATAGGTTGTTAAGTGATGGTACAGGTGTTGGTGCTCGTGATGCAGGTGTTGGTGATCGTGATGGTACAGGTGTTGGTACTGTGATGGCACAGGTGTTGGTGCTCATGATGGTACAGGTGTTGGCGTGATGGTACAGGTGTTGGTGCGCGTGATGGTACAGGTGTCGGTGCTCGTGATGGTACAGGTACAGGTGTTGGTGCTAGTGATGGTACAGGTGTTGGTGCTCTCGTGTTGTTACAGGTACAGGTGTGTTGCTAAGTGATGGTGCGTGTTGGTGCTCGTGATGGTACAGGTGTTAGTCCTCTTGATGGTACAGGCATGGTGATGGTGCTCGTGATGGTCAGGTACAGGTGTTGGTGTTCGTGATGGTACAAGTGTTGGTGCTCGTGATGGTACAGGTACAGGTGTTGGTGCTCGTGATGGTACAGGTGATGGTATTCGTGATGGTACAGGTGTTGGTGCTCGTCATGGTACACGTGTTGGTGATCGTGATGAAAAGTGTTGGTGTTTGTGATGGTACAGGTGTTGGTGCTCGTGATGGTACAGGTGTTGGCGCTTGTGATGGTACAGGTGTTGGTATTCGTGATGGTATAGGTGTGGTGCTCGTGATGGTACAGGTAGAGGTGTTGGTGTTCGTTATGGTACAGTTGGTGTTGGTCATGTATATGATCGTGGTGGTACAGGTGTTCGTGCTCGTGATGGTACAGGTACAGGTGTTGGTGCTCGTGATGGTACAGGTGTTGGTGCTCGTGATGGTACAGGTAGAGGTGTTGGTGTTCGTTATGGTACAGGTGTTGGTGCTCGTGATGGTACAGGTGTTGGTGCTCGTGATGGTACAGGTACAGGTGTTGGTGCGCGTGATGGTACAGGTGTTGGTGCTCGTGATGGTACAGGTACAGGTGTTGGTGCGCGTGAAGGTACATGTGTTGGTGCTAGTGATGGTACACGTGTTGGTGCTCGTGATAGTACAGGTACAGGTTTTGGTGCTCGTGATGGTACAGGTGTTGGTGCTCGTGATGTTACAGGTACAGGTGTTGGTGTTCTTGATGGTACAGGTGTTGGTGCTCGTGATGGTACAGGTACAGGTGTTGGTGGTCGTGATGGTACAGGTGTTGGTGCTCCTGATTGACACAGGTACAGGTGTTGGTGCTCGTGATGGTAAAGGTGTAACTGTTGGTGCTCGTAATGGTACAGGTAGAGGTGTTGGTGCTCGTGGATTTACAGGTGTTGGTGCTCGTGATGGTAGAGGTACAGGTGTTGGTGCTCGTGATGGTACAGGTGTTGGTGCTAAGTGATGGTACAGGTGTTGCTGCTCGTGATGTTAGCAGGTACAGGTGTTGTTGCTAAGTGATGGTACAGGTGTTGGTGCTCGTGTTGGTACAGGTACAGGTGTTGGTGCGCGTGATGGTACATGTGTTGGTGCTAGTGATGGTACACGTATGTGCTCGTGATGGTACAGGTACAGGTGTTGGTGCTCGTGATGGTACAGGTGTTGGTGCTAAGTGATGGTACAGGTGTTGTGCTCGTGACGGTACAGGTACAGGTGTTGTTGCTAGTGATGGTACAGGTGTTGGGTGCTCGTGATGGTACAGGTACGGTGGTTGGTGTTCGTGATGGTACAAGTGTTGGTGATCGTGATGGTGCAGTTACAGGTGTTGGTGCTCAAGATGGTACAGGTACAGGTGTTGGTGTTCGTGATGGTACAGGTGTTGGTATTCGTGATGGTACAGGTGTTGGTGCTCGTCATGGTACACGTGTTGGTGATCGTGATGGTACAGGTGTTTGTTGTTCGTGATGTTACAGGTTTTGCTCTTGATGGTACAGGTGTTGGCGCTTGGATGGTACAGGTGTTGGTATTCGATAGGTGGTGTTGGTGCTTGTGATGGTAATACAGGTGTGTTGTGATCGTGATGGCAGATGTTGGTGCTCGATGGTACAGGTACAGGTGTTGGGGATCGTGATGATACAGGTACAGCGGTGTTGGTGCTTGTGATGGTACAGGTACAGGTTGGTGTAGTGATGGTACAGGTACTGTGGGTGTTCGATGGTACAGATGTTGGTGTTCGTGATGCTGCAGGTACATGTTTTGGTGCTCGTGATGGTACAGGTGTTGGTGCTCGTGATGGTAAGGTACATGTTGGTACTCGTGATGGTACAGGTGTTGGTGCTCGTGATGGTACAGGTACATGTTGGTACTCGTGATGCGCAGTGTTGGTACTCGTGATGGTACAGGTGTTAGTCCTCTGATGGTATGGTACAGGTGTTGGTGCTCGTGATGGTACAGGCACGGTGTGTTGGTGTTCGTGATGGTACAGGTGGTGTTGATGCTCGTGATGGCAGGTGTTGATGCTCTGATGTACAGGTACAGGTGTTGGTGCCCGTGATGGTACAGGTGTTGATGCTCGTGATGGTACAGGTACAGTGTTGGTGCTCATGATGGTACAGGTGTTGGTATTCGTGATGGTAAAGGTGTTGGTGCTCGTGATGGTACAGGTACAGGTGTTGGTGCTCGTGATGGTACAGGTACAGGTGTTGGTGCTCGTGATGGTACAGGTGTTGGTGCTAGTGATGGTACAGGTACAGGTGTTGTCGTGATAGTACAGGTACAGGTGTTGGTGCTCGTGATGGCATAGGCGTGTTGGTGCCGTGATGGTACAGGTACAGGTGTTGGTGCTCGTAAAGGTACAGGTACAGGTGTTAGGGCTCGTGATGGTACAGCAGGGTGTCGGTGCTCGTGATGGTACGGTAAAGGTGTTGGTGCTCGTGATGGTACAGGTACGGTGTTGGTGCTCGTGATGGTACAAGTACAGGTGTTGGTGCTCGTGATGGTACAGGACAGGTGTTGGTGCTCATGATGGTACAGGTGGTGGTGTGTGATGGTACAGGTACAGGTGTTGGTGTTCGTGATGGCACAGATACAGGTGTTGGTGATCGTGATGGTACAGGTGTTGGTGCTCGTGATGGTACAGGTTTTGTGCTCGTGATGGTACAGGTATAGGTCTTGGTTCCGTGGATGGTACGGGTACAGGTGTTGGATCGTGATGGTACAGGTGTTGGTGCTCGTGATGGTACAGGTACAGGTGTTGGTGTTCGATGGTACAAGTGTTGGTGCTCGTGATGGTACAGGTACAGGTGTTGGTGCTCATGATGGTACAGGTGTTGGTGCTAGTGATGGTACAGGTACAGGTGTTGGTGTTCGTGATGGCAAAGATACAGGTGGGTGATCGTGATGGTACAGGTGTTGGTGCTCGTGATGGTACAGGTTTTGTGCTCGTGATGGTACAGGTATAGGTCTTGGTTCTCGTGATGGTACGGGTACAGGTGTTGGTGATCGTGATGGTACAGGTGTTGGTGCTCGTGATGGTACCGGTACAGGTGTTGGTGCTCGTGATGGTACAGGTGTTGGTGCTAGTGATGGTACAGGTACAGGTGTTGGTGTTCGTGATGGTACAGATACAGGTGTTGGTGATCGTGATGGTACAGGTGTTGGTGCTCGTGATGGTACAGGTTTTGTGCTCGTGATGGTACAGGTATAGGTCTTGGTTCTCGGGATGGTACAGGTACAGGTGTTGGTGATCGTGATGGTACAGGTGTTGGTGCTCATGATGGTACAGGTACAGGTGTTGGTGCTCGTGATGATACAGGTACAGGTGTTGGTGCTCGTGATGGTACAAGCAGAGGTGTTGGTGCTCGTGATGGTACAGGTACAGGTATGGTGCTCGTGATGGTACAGGTGTTGGTGCTGGTGATGGTACATGTACAGGTGTTGGCGTTCGTGATGGTACAAATACAGGTGTTGGTGATCGTGATGGTACAGGTGTTGGTGCTCGTGATGGTACAGGTTTGTGCTCGTGATGGTACAGGTATAGGTCTTGGTTCTCGTGATGGTACAGGTACAGGTGTTGGTGATCGTGATGGTACAGGTGTTGGTGCTCGTGATGGTACAGGTACAGGTGTTGGTGCTCGTGATGGTACAGGTGTTGGTGCTCGTCATGGTACAGGTACAGGTGTTGGTGCTCGTGATGATACAGGTACAGGTGTTGGTGCTTGTAATGGTACAGGTACAGGTGTTGGTGCTCGTGATGGTACAGATGTTGGTGCTCGTGATGGTACAGGTACAGGTGTTGGTGATCGTGATGATACAGGTGTTGGTGCTTGTGATGGTACAGGTACAGGTGTTGGTGCTAGTGATGGTACAGGTACTGGTGTTGGTGTTCGTGATGGTACAGATGTTGGTGTTCGTGATGCTGCAGGTACATGGTTTGGTGCTCTGTGATGGTACAGGTGTTGGTGCTCGTGATGGTACAGGTACATGTGTTGGTACTCGTGATGGTACAGGTGTTGGTGCTCGTGATGGTACAGGTACATGTGTTGGTACTCGTGATGGTACAGGTGTTGGTACTCGTGATGGTACAGGTGTTATCCTCTTGATGTATAGGTACAGGTGTTGGTGCTCGTGATGGTACAGGTACAGGTGTTGGTGTTCGTGATGGGACAGGTGGTGTTGATGCTCGTGATGGTACAGGTGTTGATGCTCGTGATGGTACAGGTACAGGTGTTGGTGCTCGTGATGGTACAGGTGTTGATGCTCGTGATGGTACAGGTACAGTGTTGGTGCTCATGATGGTACAGGTGTTGGATTCGTGATGGTAAAGGTGTTGGTGCTCGTGATGGTACAGGTACAGGTGTTGGTGCTCGTGATGGTACAGGTACAGGTGTTGGTGCTCGTGTTGGTACAGGTGTTGGTGCTAGTGATGGTACAGGTACAGGTGTTGGTGCTCGTGATAGTACAGGTACAGGTGTTGGTGCTCGTGATGGTACAGGTACAGGTGTTGGTGCCCGTGATGGTACAGGTACAGGTGTTGGTGCTCGTAAAGGTACAGGTACAGGTGTTAGGGCTCGTGATGGTACAGGTACAGGTGTCGGTGCTCGTGATGGTACAGGTAAAGGTGTTGGTGCTCGTGATGGTACAGGTACAGGTGTTGGTGCTCGATGGTACGCGTACAGGTTTTGCTCGTGATGGTACAGGGACAGGTGTTGGTGCTCATGATGGTACAGGTGTTGGTGCTAGTGATGGTACAGGTACAGGTGTTGGTGTTCGTGATGGCACAGATACAGGTGTTGGTGATCGTGATGGTACAGGTGTTGGTGCTCGTGATGGTAGGGTTTGTGCTCGTGATGGTACAGGTATAGGTCTGGTCTCGGATGGTACGGGTACAGGTGTTGGTGATCGTGGTACAGGTGTTGGTGCTCGTGATGGTACAGGTACAGGTGTTGGTGTTCGTGATGGTACAAGTGTTGGTGCTCGTGATGGTACAGGTACAGGTGTTGGTGCTCATGATGGTACAGGTGTTGGTGCTGATGATGGTACAGGTACAGGTGTTGGTGTTCGTGATGGCAAAGATACAGGTGTTGGTGATCGTGATGGTACAGGTGTTGGTGCTCGTGATGGTACAGGCTTTGTGCTCGTGATGGTACAGTATAGGTCTTGGTTCTCGTGATGGTACGGGTACAGGTGTTGGTGATCGTGATGGTACAGGTGTTGGTGCTCGTGATGGTACCGGTACAGTGTTGTGCTCGTGATGGTACAGGTGTTGGTGCTAGTGATGGTACAGGCAGGTGTTGGTGTTCGTGATGGTACAGATACAGGTGTTGGTGATCGTGATGGTACAGGTGTTGGTGCTCGTGATGGTACAGGTTTTGTGCTCGTGATGGTACAGGTATAGGTCTTGGTTCTCGGATGGTACAGGTACAGGTGTTGGTGATCGTGATGGTACAGGTGTTGGTGCTCATGATGGTACAGGTACAGGTGTTGGTGCTCGTGATGATACAGGTACAGGTGTTGGTGCTCGTGATGGTACAAGTACAGGTGTTGGTGCTCGTGATGCGTACAGGTACAGGTATGGTGCGATGGTACAGGTGTTGGTGCTGGTGATGGTACATGTACAGGTGTTGGCGTTCGTGATACAAATACAGGTGTTGGTGATCGTGATGGTACAGGTGTTGGTGCTCGTGATGGTACAGGTTTTGTGCCGTGATGGTACAGGTATAGGTCTTGGTTCTCGTGATGGTACAGGTACAGGTGTTGGTGATCGTGATGGTACAGGTGTTGGTGCTCGTGATGGTACGGTGCCAGGTGTTGGTGCTCGTGATGGTACACAGGTGTTGGTTCGTCATGGTACTAGTGCACAGGTGTTGTGATGATACAGGTACAGGTGTTGGTGCTTGTAATGGTACAGGTACAGGTGTTGGTGCTCGTGATGGTACAGGTACAGGTGTTGGTGCTCGTGATGATACAGGTACAGGTGTTGGTGCTCGTGATGGTACAGGTACTGGTGTTGATGTTCGTGATGGTACAGGTACAAGTGTTGGTGCTCGTGATGGTACAGGCGTTGGTGCTCGTGATGGTTCAGGTACAGGTGTTGGTGCCTCGTGAGGTACAGGTGTTGGTGCTCGTGATGGTACAGGTGTTGGTGCTTGTGATGGTACAGTGTTGGGGCTCGTGTGGTACAGGTACAGTGATGGTGCCTCGTGATGGTACAGGTACAGGTGTTGTGCTCGTGATGGTACAGGTAGGGTGTTGGTGCTCGTGATGGTACAGGTACATGTGTTGGTGCTCGTGATGGTACAGTTGTTGGTGCTCGTGATGGTACAGGTGTTGGTGTTCGTGTTGGTGCAGGTACAAGTGTTGGTGCTCGTTATGGTACAGGTGTTGGTGTTGTGATGGTACAGGTGTTGGTGTTCGTGATAGTACAGGTACAGGTGTTGTTGTTTGTGAAGTTACAGGTGTTGATGTTCGTGATGGTACATTTGACGTGTTCGTGGTGGTATAGATGTTTGTGCTAGTAATGCACAATTGTTGGTGCATTTGATGGTATAGATACAGGTGTTGGAGTTCTTGGTGGCAATAAAAGGAGTTGGTTTTCGTGGATGATACAGGTACAGGTGTTGGTGTTCGTGATGGTACAAGCACAGGTGTTGGTGCCTGTGATGGTACAGGTGTTGGTGTTTGTGATGTTACAGGTGTTGGTGCTCGTGATGGTACAGGTGTTAGTCCTCTTGATGGTATAGGTACAGGTGTTGGTGCTCGTGATGGTACAGGTACAGGTGTTGGTGTTCGTGATGGTACAGGTTGTGTTGATGCTCGTGATGGTACAGGTGTTGATGCTCGTGATGGTACAGGTACAGGTGTTGGTGCTCGATGGTACAGGTGTTGATGCTCGTGATGGCACAGGTACAGGTGTTGGTGGCTCATGATGGTACAGGTGTTGGTATTCGTGATGGTAAGGTGTTGGTTCTCGTGATGGTACAGGTACAGGTGTTGGTGCTCGTGATGGCAAGGCAGGTGTTGGTGCTCGTGATGGTACAGGTCTTGGTGCTAGGTGATGGTGCAGTACAGGTGTTGGTGCTCGTGATAGTACAGGCATGGTGTTGGTGCTCGTGATGGTACAGGTGTTGGTGCTCGTGATGGTACAGGTACAGGTGTTGGTGCTCGTAAAGGTACAGGTGTTGCAGGTTTGCGTGATGGTACAGGTACAGGTGTTGGTGCTCGTGTTGGTACAGGTAAAGGTGTTGGTGCTCGTGATGGTACAGGTACAGGTGTTGGTGCTCGTGATGGTACAAGGCTACCGGTGTTGGTGCTCGTGATGGTACAGGTACAGGTGTTGGTGCCTGTGATGGTACAGGTGTTGGTGCTAGTGATGGTGCAGGTACAGGTGTTGGTGTTCGTGATGGTACAGATACAGGTGTTGGTGATCGTGATGGTACAGGTGTTGTTGCTCGTGATGGTACAGGTTTTGTGCTTGTGATGGTACAGGTATAGGTCTTGGTTCTCGTGATGGTACAGGTACAGGTGTTGGTGATCGTGATGATACAGGTGTTGGTGCTCGTGATGGTACCGTAACGGTTGTGCTCGTGATGGTACACGTGTTGGTGCTAGTGATGGTACACGGTACAGGTGTTGTGTTCGTGATGGTACAGATACAGGTGTTGGTGATCGTGATGGTACAGGGTGTTGGTGCTCGTGATGGGCTACGGTTTTGTGCTCGTGATGGTACAGGTATAGGTCTGGTTCTCGATGGTACAGGTACAGGTGTTGTGATCGTGATGGTACAGGTGTTGGTGCTCGTGATGGTACAGGTACGTGTGTGCTCGTGATGATACAGGTACAGGTGTTGGTGCTCGTGATGGCATGCTACAGGTGTTGGTGCTCGTGATGGCAGGGTACAGGTGTGTGGTGCTCGTGATGGTACAGGTGTTGTTAGTGATGGTACAGGTACAGGTGTTGGTGTTCGTGATGGGACAGATACAGGTGTTGGTGATCGTGATGGTACAGGTGTTGGTGCTCGTGATGGTACAGGTTTTGTGCTCGTGATGGTACAGGTATAGGTCTTGGTTCTCGTGATGGTACAGGTACAGGTGTTGGTGATCGTGATGGTTAGGTAAAGGTGTTGGTGCTCGTGATGGTACAGGTGGTGTTGATGCTCGTGATGGTACAGGTGTTGGTCGATGGTACAGGTACAGGTGTTGGTGCTCGTGATGGTACAGGTGTTGGTGCTCGTGATGGTACACAGGTGTTGGTGCTCGTGATGGTACAGGTGTTGGTGCTCGTGATGGTACAGGTACAGGTGTTGGTGCTCGTGATGATATACAGGTACAGGTGTTGGTTTCGGATGGTACAGGTACAGGTGTTGGTGCTCGTGATGGTACAGGTGGTGTGCAGTGATGGTACAGGTACAGGTGTTGGTGCTCGTGATGTACAGGTACTGGTGTTGGTGTTCGTGATGGTACAGGTACAAGTGTTGGTGCTCGTGATGGTACAGGCGTTGGTGCTCGTGATGGTTCAGGTACAGGTGTTGGTGCTCGTGATGGTAAAGGTGTGTTGGTGCTCGTGATGGCACAGGTGTTGGTGCTTGTGATGGTACAGGTGTTGGTGCTCGTGATGGTACAGGTACATGTGTTGGTGCTCGTGATGCACAGTTGTTGGTGCCTGATGGTACAGGTGTTGGTGTTCGTGTTGGTGCAGGTACAAGTGTTGGTGCTCGTGATGGTACAGGTGTTGGTGTTCGTGATGGTACAGGTGTTGGTGTTCGTGATAGTACAGGTACAGGTGTTGGTGTTTGTGAAGTTACAGGTGTTGATGTTCGTGATGGTACATTTGACGGTGTTCGTGGTATAGATGTTTGTGCTAGTAATGGCACAATTGTTGGTGCATTTGATGGTATAGATACAGGTGTTGGAGTTCTCGGTAAGGGTTACGGGTAAAGGAGTTGGTTTTCGTGATGATGCAGGTACAGGTGTTGGTGTTCGTGATGGCAAGCACAGGTGTTGGTGCCTGTGATGGTACAGGTGTTGGTGCCTGTGATGTTACAGGTGTTGGTGCCTGTGATGGTACAGGTGTTGGTGTTCTTGATGGTACAGGTATGTTAGCGAGAATCCATTGAAATTCCGCTTATTCCTTCCTCCTCCCCAATTACTTCACCACAGAGAACTTACTCAAATGTAACCTAACTCATAGAAAACATGTCCACTCGCCTACACATCAAATACACAAAGACAAGTGCTGTGACACAATATAAACAGAAGTTAACCATGAAATGCTATGGTTCCGAATATTGGTACACTGTATGACCGTATATTGTATGGTAACTGTATATAGCAGAAAATAGTATCATATCCTGTGTAATGGCTTTTGAATACCACTACACATCATTAAAAACACTGTATAAATATTGTGGATGGATGTATAATACTTAAGCTGTAATAAATGTATTAACAATACATAAGATTTAACTATCAATAAATTGTTGTGAATACCTGTAATAAATTAAAAATAAAATCTGTATATACCTGCAAAAAGCTTTAAATTACTATATATACCAAAACAAATGCTAGTATTGTAGCAAACTTATAAATAGATCGAAAGTATTCAAAATACCCATAGAAAACAGTAAATTATAGTATAGCCTTATAACCCAGGAGGATATGATCTGAGAGCAGAAGATGGATCTGACAGGCTGGAATTGAGCCACAGAGAGAGAGAAAGAGAGAATAGGAAAGGAGTTGAGTCTGGAAGAGGCTTTGGGAACCTAAATGATCTCCTTTATAGACTACGTGCGTCAATATTAGTAATAATATACCACTGGAAACTCAACCCCATAAAAAAAGTGCCAAATAGTGAGAGAATCTGGATAAAATGTACCGCGAAATTACGGTGTTTTGGCCATCAATTTCTAATTTCCTGACTTGGCATTCATTCATTCTTTTCTTTTAATTTTTTATTATTTCTTTCGTTGTCATTCTTGCTAGGTTTCTAGGAGTGCTTTATTTTTGCTTATTATATTTCTCTCTCTCTTCCTGTTATCTCTTATTTCATACCCTGTTTATCTTTTTTTCCGTTTACCCTTTCCTTCATCCTTCTCTGCCTGTCTATCGGTGGTGTTGGTCTAATATCCTCTCTCTCTTTCACCACATCGGTACCTCAGTTTAACTTATTTTCGGCAAAAACATAACCACAGAGTTACAGTCACCTGCCCTAATTAGTTAATCATAGAGGCTTTGGGGGCGGGGGGGCAAATAAGAATATGATGGTAGGGTGGTGAAGAGGTAGGGTGATTGGTTGATGGTAGAGGTAAAAGGTAGGGCGATTGGTTGATGGGTAGGTGGGGGTAGTAGTGTGGTAGGGTAGTGGGGTGGTATGATGGTAGTGTGGCAGGGTAGTAGTGTGGTAGGATGGAGGTGTGGTAGTGGTAGGGTTGTAGGTGGTAGTGTGGCAGGGTAGTAGTGATGGGATGGAAGTGTGGTAGTGTGGCTGGGTGGTAGAGTGGAAGTGCAGGGTAGTAGTAGGGGATGAAGTGTGGTAGTGTGGTAGGATGGTAGGTGGTAGTGTGCAGGGTAGTAGGTGGTAGGATGGAAGTGTGTAGTGTGGTTGGGGTAGGGGGTAGTGTGAGGTTTGTAGTGTGGTAGGGATGGAAGTGTGTGGTAGTGTGGTAGGATGGTAGGGTGGTGTGCAGGTAGTAGTGGTAGGATGGAAGTGTGGTGAGTGTGGTGGGTGGTAGGGTGGTGGTGTGGGGGTAGTGTGTGGTGGGATGGGTGTGGTAGTGGGTTGGGTGGTAGGGTTTAGTGTGGCAGGGTGGTAGGCGGAGTTGGAGTGTGGTTGTGTGCTGGGTGGTAGTGTGGTGGGGTGGTGGTGTGGTGGGGTGGGTAGTGTGAGGAGGAGGTTGGTGGGGTGGTAGGGTGGTAGTGTGGCAGGGTGGTAGTGTGTGGTAGGATGGAAGTGTGGTGGTGTGGTTGGGTGGTGGTGTATGTGGCGGGGTAGTAGTGTGGTGGGGCGGTGAGGTGTGGTAGGGGGTAGTGTGGTGGGGATGCAGTGTGGTAGTGTGTGGTAGGGTGGTAGGGTGGTAGTGTGGTGGGGTATTAGGTTGGAGGTGTGGTAGTGTGGTTGTGTGGTAGGGTGGTAGTGTGGAAGGGGTAGTAGTGTGTGGTAGGGTTGTGTGGTAGGGAGGTGGTGGGTGTGGGGTGGTAGTGTGGTAAGGTGGTAGGGTGGTGAATTGGTGGTGTGGTTGGGTGGTGGTGTGGTGTATGGTGGTGTGGTAGGTGGTGGGGTGTTAGGGTGGTGGTGTGATAAAGTGGTTGTGTGGTATGGTGTGGTGGGATGGTAGGGTGGTAGTGTGTGATAAGTGGTTGTGTGGTAGGTGGTGGGATGATAGGGTGGTTGTGTGGTAAGGTGGTGGGGTGTTAGGGTGGTCGTGTGATAAAGTGGTTGTGTGTGTAGGTGGTGGGATGGTGGTAGGGTGGTAGTGTGGTAAGGTGGTGGGGTGTTAGGGTGGTAGTGTGATAAAGTGGTTGTGTGGTATGGTGGTGGGATGGTAGGGTGGTAGTGTGGTAAGATGGTGGGATGGTTAGATGATTTATACCTAAAGGAAAATAATATTATATTTATCAATATCTGAATAAATTAAGTCAATATATTGGTCATAAATTTCCGTGAAAATCTTTTCCTCTACGCCACTTATTTTTAAACTTATTACTCGAAGCTGTTACTCTGATCCCTTTACTCTATGCGGCATAGAGTCAAGGGATCAGGAGCACAAGTCGGCAAGCGTTACCGCGGGGAAATGGAGCTATTGGTACCAATGTATTTTCTAAATTGAGTTCTGTCATGTGGAGCTTGGATTTGCTTCCCTGTGTTACTCTCACATGATCGGAAAATAGTACTGATATCCTTTGGTCTGGTTGTGAGTAACAAACAAAAAATTTAATGGCTTGTTTCTCACTTTTTAAAAATAGCGCTTGCGGCCTTTTGATTCTAAGGTACTTCGTAATTACTGAACGTCACTTATTCTCCTTTTCCCAAAAACACACTGGCAGTGTCAATGTCACTATAGGTAACAAAGCTACAAAGACCTGTGTCCTCAAAGCATACTAAGAGACTCACTGTTTCCCAAATTTAATCTAACAACCTTGCTAGACCCAACCTACCACACCCATTATTTGACATAAGCCAATGATTATTTTTTACGTATAACCTAACCTAACCTAACCTAACCTAACCTAACTTCTTCAACACAGTCTAACCTAGCCAATCTGTAACGTTACCTGAACTGAACTAATCAACACCTATAACGACTTAGCTCCATATTGCTAAATCTTAGCATGATGTAACAACCTAAAAAGCCTCTAAAATTGCATAACAATCCTTAGCATGGCATAACAATATAACTATCCTGTAACATAACCTGACTGCCCCTATCCTGCCCTAACTGAACCTGATCAACATTAACATATCCTAATCTAACGCAACCAAACACGAGGTTTTAGTATAACATTTCATGCTTTGTTTCAAGACCTCGTAGGAGTATAAATTTTGAACACACTTTTACCTTAATGTAACACAGAGAAACTAGAAAAATAGTTCTTAAAATATAAATTAACTTCATAAAGTATTGTTATGTAATGTGGGTTACTAAGATTTGATATTGAAATTTGGGTGTGTAAATCCATAGAATTCCTTATACAGTAGGTGACTCAGATTATGATCATGTGCGTAGAAATGCAAACTGATTGTTTGTCAAATAGACTGCACGTTTTTCAATATTTGTTGCAATACGTAACACATATTACATTTCTATTTAAAGCTTCTTTACCAGATTTATTTATTTTAATGGAAAATAATATACAGTGGTGTCTATATTAATTTCAACTTAAAGGTGAAATTCGATAGATTATTCCTGTTTAATCAAATAAGAAATACAGATATAAAATTTTCCGTTCAATCTCTTACTACCTTATGTCTGGGTACATTTTCCGAACTGTCGTCTGAATATCAACATTTTATTATTTCAAGCATACTGTACAGTACATTTGACGGTCCTCAATTTAATTTTCAATTTCAATTGTTTATTCCTTGATAGAGGAAGCGGGATCATAGTGCTGTCACTAGGTACCCCTGTACAATGACACCAGAAGCAACTGGCAAGTGTGACAAGTATATACAGTATAAATATTATAAAGGAGCTTACTAAAGCCTAAGGAAGGAAGGATATTCCTATAACACATAATCAATATTATTTACAAAATATCTCGCCCAGTATGGGGAGGATCATCGTGTCTCCGTCAGGGGGTCGTTGGTGGTGGTCAGCAGGCGTCACGGAAGCGTTGTGTGTGGGGACATCTTGGAGGAGTAGTGGATAAGGGTGCGGCTGTCGGGTCTTCTGCATAATGCACAAGAGCGTTGCTCAGGGGATGCGGGGATACCAATCTCCCAAGCAAAGTCATACCCAATGAAGATACGGGCAGCAATCACGTCCCGCGACCCTTTCCTGTAGACGTACGAAGGTCAAAGTTTGGAGGACATCGTACCAGGTGGGCGAGTCCAGGGGATGGCTGCTTCCCAGGCTTCTCTCTGTTTGCGGCGAATTTGGGTCTAATCTGTAAGAGTGTTCGAGGAACAACGTAGTCAGGTGTGGCCTTGTTGCAGCTAGTCTTGGCAAGGCCATCTGCTGCCTCATTCCCAAGATACCGACATGACTGGGTATCCATAGGAATGTCACAGGACGGCCTGCATCCTGAAGTGTGGATGTTAACCCTCGTATTCGGAGGATGAGGTCCTTTTCCCCTGATCCAAATGCGATCCCGTCGAGAGCAGACCTGGAATCGCAGCGGATAAGCAAGGGGCAACCATCTGCTTCTTCCTCAGTGAGAAGGGCAGCAAGGAGGGCTATTGTTCAGCCTGGTGGAGGATGCCCGTCAGAAACTCTGAGAGAAGTTTGATAGGCTTAGGGGCATCAGGACGGGAGATGTAGACACCAGCCCCGGCTCTGCAGGGGTCAGCAGAACCATCAGTGTGAGGATGACCTTACCTGGGGACCAGGTGGGCGATCCTGGAGGGTGGTATTTGCAGAGAATAACAGGGGTTCACCGGGTTGGGAGCGGTCCACCGGGGCAATCACTTCGCGAAAATCAGCCAGGGAGAAGGAGACGAACCAACAGCAGGGTTGACAACAATATCAGGCAGGAGGTCGTGTTCTTGAAGGGCTCGGATGAGTGAACCTCGCCACTGTCTTCTAGGGATGTGGGTCCCCGGACAGCAGAATAAGTTGGTTTGGACATAGTTGCCCCGAGGATCCTGGGTAGAATGGAAACGGCAGTTTTTTAGGTAAAACTCCTAACACGATCCTGTAAGAAAGACCAAGTCGTAGAGAAGTAGAGCGTGCCACTGAGGAGCCCCAATGATGACTATCGGTAGCAGCTTTCTCTGGATAACTTCGAGACGGTTGACAGCAGTCCGACTAATGCTGACGAGGCAGGGCTATGTCTTGGACAAAGGACTTACATGGTAGGTGCAGGGATGGTGGCACCAAGGAAACCCCACATGGTAGAGGGGAGTTAGACGCTGAAAGCATATGTTTGAAGATATGGATCAGACTGATAACGTGTGAAGTTATATGGCTACACCCAGTATTTTGTCTATCCCAAAGGCGTTCCTGATAAGAGAAGGTGAGGTATTAGGCGACCGTGCCATATGGCTTTTGGTTTTCGCAGTTGAAAGAGGAGTATCACACTCTGAGACCAGATCATGGGCTTCCTTGCATGCTGAGGAGTCAGGGGCTTGGAGGAGGACATCGTCGGGCATATCATGATGAACAACCCTGTCGGCTACGGGAGAGATGCAATGGAGTGCATGAGAGGTTAAACAAGGACTGGACTCACCTTTAACCCCTAACTGCGCAAGTTTATTGTAAATGAGGGTGGGCGGTTTTATCAAGGCCCTGATATCAAAGACGGAGATGCAAGTCTGATTGCAATAAAAGAAGCAATGGGGTGCTGGTTGAATGTTGAATGAGAGCATTGAGGGAGTTGTGAAGCTGCCTATGGTGTGAAGGCGATGATGGGTATCCTCCATCATCTTGCAAACACAGGAGGTAAGACTAATGGGTCGATATTCCAGATCTCCCGGTTTGGGGATGGGGATAGCAGGGCATTTTTCAGTTGGACGGAGAACCAATGTTCATAAGACATATAGAGAGCAAGCGGGCCGTTAGAATATAGTACAGGCGTTGGGGACGGGGTGGTTGTCTGTCATCCTTGCTTTCGAGCGGCGAGCACTGTCGCTCGGAACTGTGGATGGATGATGAGGGGGCAGGGAGAGAGGCAGCACTAACAGGCTCAGACGCATCGATGCGGGCCTGCACTGCCTCCTGCATTGGTCTGGAAGTGCTTCAGGGGGGGAAGCTCGTGCCCAGTCTCTAGGTAAAGGCAGGCAAGGGAGGCGGGATGTGGGAAGAGGCCTGTCGAGTACGCGTATAGCATTAATCCATCCCATACATAAGGGGTGATGACTGGAACGTTAGAGGACCCAGTGAAGATATGGAGTCCGCCTCACGTATCTCGACGGGTCCTGAGTTGGTAAAGGGCACCAATTTTGGAGTTTTCCAGTCTCGGGGACTGAGACTCTGCCATGGCAGAGGGTGGAGATTTGTGGTTACCTGCCGGAGATGTCTCATTAAGTGGGGATAATGATAACAGTAGTTGCACTTCTGGAGGACGGGGAGGGTGGAGGCGCATGGCAGTCTGCACGGCATCAACAAAATCAGCGCTGTAGGAGTCAAGTGGATGTTGGGGACAACATAGAATCCGCAAAGAAAGGTATTGGTAAAGAAGAACAGCATTCAGAGACGAAGGCGAGGGGGATGATAAGGAGTGTGTAGGGGGTTGAGGGAGAGCTGAGATGGGTAGAACGGCAAGATGGTCACTATACAGAGCAGGCGAGGTGCAGACGGTTAGATGGAAAGGAGGTATGACCGTTAATAGTAAGCCAACATCAAAGAAAGGAAACTATGGGGAGGCGAGTAGGATCGTCAGGACAAAGAAAGCGACATCATCCCATTAGAAACTGAGAGATGAGTCGTTGGGGGCATGGCGTGGGATGATCCGGAGCAAGAGTGGGATATGGCGGGCATTAAAGTCACCAAGAACAATAGTAGGAATCCCAGCATCATGAGTCGTATGAAGAACCTGGAGGTCAAAGGAATACTCTTGAAATGAGCATTGATACACGAAGGTCCGGTCACCAAGTAAGGGGCAAGAAAGTAATTCAGACTGGGGTCCATGTGAGTCAGGTGAAGGAGACGAACAGATGGAATGGTGTTACACGCATATAAAATTTGAGGAGAGCCTGGCCTGCCCACAGTACCGAGGCAGGGGTGTAAACAGTATAGCCAGAGAGGCAGGTGGTAACATCGTCTGTGATGGTTTCCTGAAGTAGAGCAACATCTACTTGATGGGAGAGCACAAACTGGGCGAAGTCTCTGTCCCGCGAGGTCTAAGTCCCTGGATGTTCCATTGTGAAGGAGGAACGGCCTCCGGTGGGAGGAGATGATGGGAGGGAGGGCTAGGGCTCAGAGGAGGTACCAGTCTATTTGAGAGAAAAATGGAGGAGGAGTGGCATAGCGAGGGATGGATCCTCCATCTCGGGGAATGGAGGCGGTCATGCAGGGGCTTTGAGAGTGCACCCCTGTTAGGTCCAGGGTGTCAAGAATGAGTTATTTGTTGCCTGTGCCGTGTCGCAGGTATTTTCACAACAAGTCCCGGAGTTGGGGCAGAAGGTTGTTGCTTGGAGTGGCGATCCAGACGGAGTAATTGTTTCCATAGAACCTACTTGGTGTACCTGTACAGGAGGAGCTGGAGGTGGCGGCGAGGATTTCAGAGGGCCACACTGGAAGGGCATGTGGTGGTGGTAGCGACGGAGGGACGGTGTGAGGGTTTAGTTGAGTGGAGGTGGTGGTGCTGGTGAGACAGCGAAGGGGTCCGGGTGGGCAGGAGATGGTGGTGACTGTGTGGCGGGGCGTGTAAGAACAGTGGGAGGAGGGAGAGGGAGGGAGAAAAGAAGGATGGGTAGTAGGGGGTGGTAGGAGGTGGTAGAGAGGAGATCAATGGGAAATCCTTGGTGGATGGAAGGAAGGTGGTGGATGGGGGGTGAGGTTTGGATTTGACAGGGAGAAGCTACGTCAGGAGCAAGAGGCGGTGGGCACAAGGTAAGTTTCCCAGGCATGCCAGGACTGTGGGCAGGTGGCATTCCAGGAGTGAGCTGCCATGGCAATTGACACCATGGAATAGCTGGGATACTTTGTTCTGGGTACAGTTGCATTCCCACCTGCGCAGAGGCATGAGCGACCATCCTCGTGCTGCACTCCAGGTGGAGTGTTTCCCACGATCAACCACAGATTTTCGGGGTTCGATAAATCAGTCCCGAGAGGCAAGTGTGGAATTGGTCCTACATTCACAGCTGAAGGGAGGGCCCACCTGGCCGATGAGTTCGTTGGATGGACGTTTGGAGACCAGGTTGGTAAAGGCGTGCATGTCCGATTGTATGGAGAAAGAGGGGCGAAGATCGTCGATAGGGATCTCCCAGGGTACGTAGCCCGAACATTACCCCAATTTTGACGAGTTTCTGGGGTGATGGTGGTGGGCTGGCATCCTCCCCTGGGGGAGCAGGAAGAGAAGCCCTCCTGGTGAGCAGGCGTACCGTCTCGTCCATTTGTGTGGTGACTATCACGGCTGTGGGACCTCGGCGGAGGCGAGTGTTGAGTCCTGAAGGTGGAGCAGTGACGGAAAAGTGCCAGGTCGTTCGTGTGCTCAGAGGCAAGTCCGAGAAGGCGAGACGACAGAAGGCGCGACAGGAGCAGGAGAGACGAGGAATCCCTATGGCCATGGCAGCCAATGGCAAC
>NW_024715335.1:0-29153 GCF_018991925.1 Homarus americanus
TTCAGTCACACACACACACACACACACACACACACACACACACACACACACACACACACACACATATATATATATATACACACACACACAGTGGTCCTCGGAGTTAACAAATGGTTCGGATTAACGAAATTTTGCCAACTAATAATATCATATAAGATCTTTAATTTGTTAACCCAACAAACCTCAATTAACGGTCCTTAAGAACAAATATAAAATGCTTTTATAGAGAATACCTGATGGGCTAGTCTGCCAATTCAATAATCTCTTCTATGTTTACATTCGTTTCCAGTGGAGTAAATATCAAGAAAGTTGTGCTCTTTAATATTTTTGCATTTTTTATATTAAAATTATTAGTCATTTTAAAATTTAGTCAACATATTGATAATATATGCAGTACAGGGAACTAGTGTTTTGTGCGCCCATCAGCCGCTTGACTCAGCCACTAGGCGTCAGTTTGGCTTTGTTGACAGTGGAGTGAACATCTATTTTGTTGGTGTCTTGAATATTTTTGCATTTTTACATTGAAATTATTGATCATTCTGAAATTTAGTTAACGCATTGATAATATATAGCGCAGTGCAGTGTTGATTTAAATAAAATAATTTTGAATTACACCTAGTGAACTTATAATTTTATTGGTGAAATGATTGCATCAAGCATGGGTCCCTGAAAGATGATTTCTCCTCCATCCGCACTTACTTCTCTTCTCCCTTCTCATCCACCCCCACTTCTAATTCCCATCATCATCATCCAGGAACCTTCTACATACACACCTCAAAGTAAGTGTACTTTACTGCATTTTTTTTTTACTTTGTATGCACATTTCGGTGAGCTGGAACCAATTACCCAATATCCCATTGAAACAATGGATTCGGTTAACGAAATTTTCGGTTGACGAATGACCCTCTGGAACGAATTGTGTTCGTTAACCAAGGGACCACCGTATTTGCTTCTAATATACATAAGACTGCACTTACCCTAATATTTCTTAGTTCTTGCAAAAGTTTTGATCGTTTAAATGGCTCTAATGGTCTATGAAAATCATCTTCCCTAAAATTCATGAAGTCTTGAATAAAGTTCAGAAGAGGTTGTTCTTTATAGAATGCTGTGTGTGCAACTAAAAATAGAGATAAAATGTTTTAATAACAAGCAAACTAAGCGATTTAGTAGATTTAGAGCTAATGAAATTTTATAATCAATCAATAATTTCATATTTTCTGACTACTGTATAAAGAAATACATGATATTCAGTAATTACAAAACTAAATCTTAAGCAAATGTGCTATATATCAACAAGACTGACACATTACAAGACAAACATGTATATACTCGTACAATCATACCATCAATATTCAGTAAGAGAGATCCATCCTTCCAAGATGCAGGCCTCATCGACCCAAAAAAACCAGTCACACCTTCCTTGCCACATCCAATTGGATATGGCGTTCCAAACTCTCCTCCTGCTGAGTAGAAGTTACGACGACCAACCAATTCATACTTAATGGCCCGATAATGACGAAACATTACTTCAACCATCTGTAAAATACTCAAGAAAACAAACAAGATAAAGTTAATATCTAAATTAACCCAAATTGTTAACATTATATACTGTATATCAGGATTCATATACAGTATACCATTACTGGGCCAGTGACATCCATCTCCATCAAAAATTTATCTTGAAAGTTTCTTGTAATGTGTTATACATATCAGTTTTACTGTACTGTACTGTATAGGCTGTCCTCACTACATATTTTCCATTAATACCCATATGTATTTTCATAAATACATATGACTGATACACATTTTTTCCTGTCGTGTATATTTCAGAAGCCTTACCCTAATCTACTTTGGATCTCATGGCTCAACCAAACAAGGTTCACTACACACGTCCTAATATTTTACCAACAGGTCAGGGACTTGTCCTTATATTGAGTAGCTAGTGTTTTGGGTAACTTTTATCTTGTGCTTTGTTATATAAACGAAAAACAATAATATAGGCATTTTTTCTTTTTCCATCATTGGAAGATACTGACAATGACACAGACACCTGTCAGTAGTGTGAGACAGAAAAAATCTGAACACATTAGAAATGATGGTCCCTACTCAAAATAACCTTTTGATTGCTTTTGTCAGCTACCCTTGGTCAAACTGCATAAATATTATTAGATCCCTGATAATTAAGTTTTCATTGCACTCAACATATTTCACCTGAAAAAGGTCTTTTTTTTATTAAAATGAATTTCAGTATACCATTTTGGGACCATGGATCATAACCCATTTTCTACATAGATGCCACTGATTTATTATTGTTAATATTTACAAATTTGTAGGGTCTGTCAAAATCTAACCATGTAGATTAGGCAAAAACAAAAAATAAGGGCGGATCCAGTTTTGTGTGGGGGGAACATGGCGAACACAGCAAGCTCACCCGGCTGGAGGGTTTTTTGGGGATAATGTAAGCCCCCCCCCACCGATTTTGTTTTTTAAATCTGACCAATGTCATGGGCATTTTGAAGCCATTTTGAAACCATGTTCACTTGATATTAGGAAATATTCTGAGGTCAATAGTACAAGTAATTACATTTTACTATACAAAAATGCCTGAGTACAGTACTGTGTTAAAGAATAAGTATTCAAATTTTCTGATGAAAAGGGGGGTCCAGACCCCCAGGACCCCCCCTGGATCCACCCCTGAAAAAATATATAAAAACTAGGTAACTTATATTAACCTGAAATATGTTTAATGGAAGTGTCTTCTGTTCATGAGCAGAGCAGTTAAGTGCCTCCGTAAGTTCCTGGAGGTTGGCACGATGTCTCACCATTAGTGACATTTTGTATTGTGTCCTCTTGCCATCTGATTCCTCAAGGTCAATCTTTGGTGAAAAACCAAACAACAGATAAATTAGAATGACAAAGCCTCTGTGCCTGGGTGTGTTCATAAAATTTTGGACATATATGGAAAATTACAGAGTTTAGATATTAAAACTCAAGGGTATATGAATGATAGAAGTCGAACTGTCACAAACAATTTTAATAGCAAAACATTACGAATTATGAGCGATTTTGAATATGAGGGATACAATTGATTGATTGTTTGTGGTAATTTCATCCCTTGCAAAGCAACAGCGTGGGTAATATGTCGTTGAATTTAAAATAAAAGCTTAAGACTAATATCAAGCATTGCAAGGTAAGAAACATAAATAATAAACAGTAGCATAAAACTTTTGTAAAAAACATTTAAACGTTAATAGATGAAACTCAAAGCTTGTGCAGAACACCAGCTTCCTCCAGGAAGGAAAGGACGTCCCCTCCCATGCTACTCACTCCCTCCCCCAGCACCAAAGACAGATCGTAAGACTCATCTTCCCCCTGGCACTGGGAGAGATGCTTCCGACGAAAGATCTCCGAGGCTAGGGCACTCCACCAGGAGGTGTTGAACAGTCAATGGGACGGGGGCACCCTCTCCATTAAAAAAACCATGAGTCCGTCGTGTGGCCAATGCAGAAGTAGGCCAACGCAGTCTCCCAGTGGTGCAATGGTC
Organism: Homarus americanus; assembly: GCF_018991925.1. Taxonomy (NCBI): domain Eukaryota; kingdom Metazoa; phylum Arthropoda; class Malacostraca; order Decapoda; family Nephropidae; genus Homarus; species Homarus americanus. The sequence goes on from NW_024715335.1 coordinate 3,545, forward strand.
CCTAATGTCCCCAGGCATCCAAAGCAGGGTGGATATCGTCGAGGTTGTTTGCTCCGACAGCATCCTACCTGCATTGGCAACTCGAGCGGATGGATGGGAGCTCTTATTACTGGTGTACTCTCCCCTACAACTCCCAACTGAGCTCCGGCCGCACTCCGAGCCAATCAGCGTACAGCCAGCTACGCCGAGAGACTAGGTCTATGCAGAGGACGTAGGGGTACGATCGCCGACCTAGTCTCGACCATCAACCTCCAGTTCAGGATCAGAGCGTTTCACACCTTACGCTTGAGCCGCTGTGATTGGTCCGCTCGCTACGCGCAGCCCAGATCCTGATCCTGGTAAATTGTATAAATACGGCTACGCCTGCCCAGGGAGATCATCCTACACTCAGCTACTGGACCAGCAACATCTCTCTCAGCTCCTCACCTACTCACTCCTAAGTACTGCACTGTACCACAATATATACAGGAAGCACATCGTGAGTTTCTATCCAACCTCATTCCTGAGTGAAGGTATCTACATGTACGTACGTTTGTGTGCCCATACAAAGAGATAATAGACAACTAAAGAGAATTGACAACTGGCCACAACGGTACTACACTGGCTTCATATCAGAGGCAGGTAGAGAGGAATGATGTGCCACAGGGCGAGAAGCAGCTGCTTTCGACACAGGCTCACCACGGGGTAAGAATTATGGTGTTTTTACTGTACATTATGTTTTATATCCTGCTGTTATAATGATTAAAATTTCATACAGAACGTGAAAAACTAGATAAATAAAAGAAATCAATAGCAGATAGTCAAAATCATAGTGTAAATAAAAAAAATGTCCCCAGATTTGGTGTGGATCGTGGAAGTAGGTGGGATCACAGTCAAGCCATGAGCTGCGTGAGTTATTTTTCAATTTGCCTTTTCGGGTAAATAATTTTTTTCATACTATTACATGCACACACAATCATTCATAAAGAATGTGAAAAAAATTTACGTCCCCAGAAATGTTGGGAAGGATAGCGCCACAAGAAGAGGTGTGCAGTGTTGGTACGTGTCTCAGTCCCCCAGGCTGTGAGCTGCATTATTGTGACACTTAAGTATTCCTTGTACCAAAGACTTTTCCAGCATGCACACCTTCATAACCTACTGTGTATTTACATATATAGCAGTTTAGGTCACAACTTACTGAAATGCAATTTTGGATTCATCATGCATGTACAGAGCCTATAACTGTAATAAATTTCTGAACAATTGGAGAAGGAAAAATATTGAGAATCTTTACTCAAACCGATTGCTAGCAACACACATTATATCATTAGATATTTCCAAATCACATTTCTACATATTTAATAAATACTCGCCTCATAAGTACTCTGGCAATCAGGAGTTTGAAGAGCAGGGATGACACCCACACTGTATGCATTCCTTTCTGAGTCATAAGCAAGTGGGTAATTCTTGAAATCCTTTTCATATATCATCTTCATTTTTTCAAATATCTCCCTTAAAAAAATACAAAAGAATGAATAATATTTAAGGTGATGTTCAGATGACAAACAAATAATTTATAGAGGGTAATATGCAGTACAGTACAGTACAGTAAACCCTTGCCATTATGGAGAAATAGGTTACAAGAAAGGGCACGAATAGGCAAAACCGCTAATAGCAACTTATACTACTTAAGTGCACTACTGTATACAGTAAGTCCTCGCTTAATGTCGGGATTACGTTCCTGAAAACACGACGTTATACAAAACAATGTTAAGCTTATCAATTTTCCACATAATAGATAAAATGCGGGAGTTACATTCCTGAGCCTCCCTTTGCCCCATGAAATACATTACATATACAGAAAATCACTGCCATTTCTATAGAAAATAGTGCATGCATATACAGCTACTAAGTTTGTATTGCTTTATCCTCTTCACCACTGATCGGCTCATTAGCCGCTTCAGCGATGGGTCACGTTTCTGTTATGCACTGTTGGCAAGTACTGGGCATGGACCGGCTCCTGAATGTACTTGAACCTGCTCCAGTGTTGGTTAAGTCTGGTCTTAAAAGAGTTCACACCCGGTGCCGTCACAACACTTTCTGACAGATTGTTCCAAGAGTTCACAATTCTCACTCCGAAAAAGTTTGCCCTCACAGTTTTCTGGACCTGCGGCTTATTCAGCCTTGAGCTGTGACCCCTTGTGGGGCGAGCATCCGCCAGCTCCAGGTAAGGACACTCGACTTAGTATTACATGAATGGTCACAAGTTGTTGCCCTGGGCCTAGACCTTCCACACACTCAAACCTTTCTAGTTTTCTTTTTTATCTTCTCAGTTATTCTCTGATCATATTTCCTCATTTTCATTGAATCGTTTACATAAGGAGTTGTCAGACTTATAATTGAATAAGTTTCCCTCACCCTCTTCCTTCTCCCATTCTCTCGTTTTTTTCATCCCTTCCTCCTTTTCTTTCTCAAGTTGATTCCCCGCATCTAGATCAAAGAAAGCGTTGCAATAATCATTTTCATCTGTCACGCCCCGTTTAACGTTGTCCTTATGCTGCACACCTCCTTCCGTAACCCCTGGTGGCAGCTGGAGTTGGGGCTTCCCTTGGGATGTGGAAAGAGGCGGTGGCACACAGGGAGGAGGCAAAGAAGGACGTGAAGGCGGATTACACGACCTTGGAAGTCCTCCACTCGTGTTACCCATATGGATGGAGCACGAGGAAGAACCTGCTGATGAGTGGTGTTTTACGGACGTCTCGTTGGTGTTCTGCTGGAGAGAGAAGCGGTTTTTTGCTCCAGCCTGTTGTCGCTTCTTGAGGCAGAAGCCGAGACATACAACGAGGAGACTCATCAGCAGCACCGACACAATAATCGCAACCCACAAGAAGTTGAAGTCTTCCTCATCATCACGTGTTGAGGGACTCTCTGTTGGTACTCACCGATGGGCGGAGGTGGTAGAGCAAGTTTGCGGTGGGCGCAGATGGTGGGAGGGGAGGAGTATGTTGGGAGAGGAGGAGGAGGGTAGCAATTCACTGAGACCCGGCGGGTGGCTCCTCCTCCCTCTCAAAACGGTTTAAAACCTCAATTTTCGTTAAGCGGCACAGCGTTATACGAGGACTTACTGTACCTATACCAAACAACTGACCAGCCACGGCAGCACTTATCCCCTCTTTTAAGTTATCTAATAGTAAAATTTTCTTTGTCAGGGTCATCACTGACTTCTGCCTTTTACATTTCATTCCACTAGCATTGACGCTAGGCAGTCTTTTAGGGGCCATTTCACACAGAAACACTAAAGTTTTGAGAATATAACACAAGATGCTGCATGGGTTAACTTGTTGTGCTGCGGAAAAGGCTTGCAAGATAGCCACCATCTGCTTACCGAGAATCGTCGAAATCACGAATCACAAACTCGTTAAATTAGGGGTGCAGGTGGGTAGAGCGGTACCGCTCTTGCCTCGCAAGCGAGATGTCGCAGGTTCGATTCCCAGGCTGGTGGAAAGATGTTCAGACACACTTCCCAGCCTCCCTTGGTCCCCGTTCACCTAGCAGCAAAGTAGGTACCTGCCGTAAATCGAAAGTTGCGAATTCGTATTCAGGAAAAGTTGTTGGAGCTTCCAATAACTTGCTTAGACATAAACCATCGACTCTTCAGGCTTCTACGCCCTTAACTCACGAGACATAAAGGCAAGCGCGAACTTAGCACGCTTCCCCGTTGGGCGCTGTAAACACTTCTGCGCTTCACCTTACACAAGGACGTAGGGGGTTGCAAAAAAAAAATGGTGAACGGCAAAGGTGTACCGTATTCAATCAGGAAAATACCCCATTAATACAGATCATCCTCCTCTAACTAACACTGATCAATTTCATTAATACAGATCATCCTCTAACTAACACTGATCAATACCCCATTAATACAGATCATCCTCCCCAACTAACACTGATCAATACCCCATTACAGATCATCCTCTCTAACCAACACTGGATCATCACCCCATTAATACAGATCATCCCTCTAACTAACACTGATCAATACCCCATTACAGATCATCCTCTAACTAACACTGATCACGTTCCCCATTAATACAGATCATCCTCCTCTAACCAACACTGATCAATACCCCATTAATACAGATCATCCTCCTCTAACTAACACTGATCATCACTCTACTAATACAGATCATCCTCCTCTAACCAACACTCGATCACCCATTAATACAGATCATCCTCTAACTAACACTGATCAATAATTCTACTAATACAGATCATCCTCCTCTTAACTAACACTGATCAATACCCCATTAATACAGATCATCCTCCTCAACTAAACACTGATCAATACCCCATTAATACAGATCATCCTCCTCAACTAACACTGATCAATACCCCATTAATACAGATCATCCTCTAACTAACACTGATCAATACCCCCATTAATAAGATCCTCCTCCTCTAACTAACACTGGATCAATACCCCATTAATACAGATCACTTCCCCTAACCAACACTGATCAATACCCCATGAATACAGATCCTCCTCCTCTAACTAACACTGATCAATTTCATTAATACAGATCATCCTCCTCTAACCAACACTGATCAACACCCCATTAATACAAGATCATCCTCCTCTAACTAACACTGATCAATACCCCATTAATACAGATCATCCTCCTCAACTAACACTCGATCATCACCCCCATTAATACAGATCATCCTCTAACTAACACTGATCAATACCCCATTAATACAGATCATCCTCCTCTAACTAACACTGATCAATACCCCATTAATACAGATCCTCCTCTAACTAACACTGATCATCACCCCATTAATACAGATCCTCCTCCTCTAACTAACACTGATCAATACCCCATTAATACAGATCCTCCTCCTCTAACTAACACTGATCAATACCCCATTAATACAGTAAGATCATCCTCTAACTAACACTGATCATCACCTCATTAATACAGATCATCCTCCTCTACTAACACTGATCAATATAATACGGCATCATCCTCTAACTAACACTGATCAATACCCATTAATACAGATCATCCATCTAACTAACTGATCAATACCCCAAAAGACATCCTCACTCTAACCTTGCACCAAACCACCAACTAACCGTCAGCCCCATAATACCGAATCATCCTCCTCTAACCCATCAATACCATTAATGGATATCATCCTCTATTCTTTGATTAATCATTAATACAGATCGTAAATCCTCTTCTTGCTGATCAATACCCCATTAATACAGATCATCCTCCTCTAACTAACATGATCAATACCATTAATACATCATCCTCCTTCTTTGATCAATACCCATTAATCAATCATCCTCACACTAACATGATCAGCCATTAATACAGATCATCCCCTCTAACTTCTTTGATCAACCCAAAACACCCCAACCCCCAAACCCACACCCCCCCCACAGTAATACAGATCGTCCTCCTCTAACTTCATGATAATACCCGATAATGATCCTCCTCCTAAACAAATACTGATCAATACCCCAATACCAGATCCTCCTCCTCTAATAACACTGATCAATGCATGTACCAGATCATCCTCTCCTAACTAACACTGATCAATACTTATACAGATCATCCCTCTCTAACTTCTTCTGATCAATACCCCCATTAATACAGATCTCCTCTCCTTCACTTGATCCAACATTAATACAGATCATCCTCCTCTACTTCTTTTAATCAACCCCATTAATACAGATCATCCTCCTCTAACTAACACTGATCAATACCCCATTAATACAGATCATCCTCCTCTAACTAACACTGATCAATACCCCATTAATACAGATCATCCTCCTCTAACTAACACTGATCAATACCCCATTAATACAGATCCTCCTCCTCTAACTCGCAGTCAATACCCCATTACCAGATCATCCTCCTCCTTCCTTTTAGTCAACCCCATTAATACAGATCATCCTCCTCTAACTAACACTAGTCAATACCCCATTAATACAGATCATCCTCCTCTAACTAACACTGATCATCACCCCATTAATACAGATCATCCTCCTCTAACTTCAACACCAGTCAATCCCCATTAATACAGATCATCCTCCTCTAACTAACACTGATCAATGCCCCATTAATGCAGATCATCCTCCTCTAACTAACACTGATCAATACCCCATTAATACAGATCATCCTCCTCTAACTAACAGTCAATACCCCCATTAATACCAGATCATCCTCCACTCTTCTTACTGATTCATACCATTAGTACAGATCATCCTCCTCAACTACTTTTCAGTCCACATTAATACAGATCATCCTCCTCTAACTAACACTGATCAATACCCCCATTAATACAGATCCTCCTCCTCTAACTAACACTGATCAATACCCCATTAATACAGATCAGATCATCCTCCTCTTCAACTAACACTGGATCATCACCCCATTAATACAGGCATCCTCCTCCTCTAACCAACACTGATCAATGTAATTCCATTAAATAAGATCCTCTTAACCAACACCGAGGATCAATACCTCATTAATGATCATCCTCCTAACCAACACTGATCACCTAATAATACAGATCATCCTCTAACTAACACTGATCAATAACAATTTAATTAATACAGATCATCCTCCTCTAACTAACACTGGATCATCACCCCATTAATAAGCAGATCATCCTCCTCTCTCTAACTAACACTGATCAATACCTACTTAATACAGATCATCCTCCTCTAACTAACACTGATCAATAATTCCATTTTCACGCAGATCATCTTCCCTAACTAACACTGATCAATACCCCATTATCATGCAGACTATCCTCCTAACTAACACTGATCAATACCTATTAATACAGATCATCTCAACCAACAACACTGATCAATTCTTAATAATACAGATCATCTCCTTTTCAGCCAAACACTGATCAATACCCCCACAGATCATCCTCTAACTAACACTGATCAATACCCCATTAATACAGATCATCCTCTCTAACTAACACTGATCAATACCCCATTAATACAGATCATCCTCCTCTAACTAACACTGATCATCTCTATATTAATACAGATCTCCTCCTCTAACTCAACACTTAATCAACACCCATTAATACAAGGATCATCTCAATCAACACTGATCAATACCTATTAATACCACAGATCATCCTCAAATTAACACTGATCATCATCTCATTAAATACATCCTCCTCTAACTAACACTGACTGGTCAATTTCTATTAATACAGATCATCCTCCTTCAATTAACACTGATCAATACCCCATTAATACAGATCCTCTAACTAACACTGACTCTAATACCCCATTAATACAGAGATCCTCCTCCTCTAACCAACACTGATCAATACCCCATTAATACAGATCATCCTCCTCTAACTAACACTCGATCAATACCCCATTAATACAGATCCTCCTCCTTCTAACTAACACTGATCAATACCCCATTAATACAGGATCATCCTCTAACCAACACTGATCAATACCTATTAATACAGATCGTCTCCCCAATCTATCACTCGATCAATACCCATTAATACAGATCATCTCTAACTAACACTGATCAATACCCCATTAATAACAGACCATCCTCCTCTAACCAACACTGATCAATAATTAGCTGCTAAGTAGATCATCTCTAACTAACACTGATCAATACCCCATTACAGATCATCCTCTAACTAACACTGATCATCACCCCAATAATACATCATCCTCTAACTAACACTGATCAACAATTTCCACATAAGTTAAGATCATCCTCCTCTAGCTAACACTGATCGGGTCAATTCCCCATTAATACAGATCATCCTCCTCTAACTAACACTGATCAATACCCCCATTAATAAGATCATCCTCTAACTAACACTGATCAATACCCCCATTAATACAGATATCTCCTCTAACTAACACTGATCAATAATTCCCATTAATACAGATCACTCCTCTAACTAACACCGATCATCAATTCCCATTAATACAGATCATCCTCCTAACTAACACTGATTCAGCGACTTCATTAATACAGATCATCCTCCTCTAACTAACACTGATCATCACCCCATTAATAAGATCATCTCCTCTAGCTAACACTGATCAATACCCCATTAATACAGATCATCTCTAGCTAACACTGATCAATACCCCATTAATACAGATCATCCTCTCTAACTAACACTCGATCAATACCCCATTAATACAGATCATCCTCCTCTAACTAACACTGATCATCACCCCATTAATACAGATCATCTCCCAACTAACACTGATCAATACCCATTAATACAGATCATCCTCTAGCTAACACTGATCAGATCATCTGGAGACAGTACAGTATAAAAGAGGGTCAACTTTTATATTTGCTCTTTTTCAAACCTTTTCTGCTGTTTAATGCCAAATGAGAACACAATTACAGTACAGTACTACAAAACTGATGGGAGTGGTAAAACTAAACCAAAAGCAATGCATAATACTTACATTTCGTTTTTTCGTGAAGATTTTTTTAGAGAGACATCATAATGAACCAGTTCTGCAAACTTATTTTTAACACTGATTGGAAAATAGTTTGTGTCCAGGTTAATTTTCAGGCCTTTAGAGCCAACATCTATCCTAGGAGGCTCGGATCTAAAAGCAAAGTACAGTACATTACAGTTCAGTAATTAAATAATAATATGCATTTAAATCACACCAGCTAATTCATCTATTTACCTTAAGATAGTGTCTGGCATTGCAACAGTTATGTGATGCTGTATTCATTAAAGAGATTTATCTACTTAATAAGAAAACCATAAAATTAAATGGAATACGTATAACTACAGTACATGCACTGGTTACAAATCATCTTAATTACGAAATTATCCAGTTTGTACATACCATTACTCAAATGACCTGACTACCGACTGCTGCGGTGCTTGAAGATTAGTAGGGTCATTACCTAATACCTGACCATTGTGGACTTGATCTCACCTCTCTGTATATATACTGTATACCTTGTTATGTACTTCTCCTTAGTCTGTCCTCACCCCTGAAGATGTGAATTACAAAGCGGGAACTTCAGAGTTTCTTCTTTCCTTGTGGTTATCAGCATATATATATATATATATATATATATATATATATATATATAATATAATATACATATAATAATATAATAATATATATATATACATATATATATATATATATATATATATATATATATATACATATATATATATATATATATATATATATACTACATATATATATATATATATATATATATATATATACATATATATATATATATATATATATATATATATATATATACTCATATATATATATATATATATATACTAATATATATATATATATATATATATATATATAGTTATATATATATATATATATATATATACAGTATATATATATATATATATATATATATATATATATATATATATATATATATATATATATATATATATATATATATATATATATATATATATATATATATATGTATATAATTGTCATTTTCAACCAATAAGGCTCTCGAGTTGATCAAATGTGTTAACCGATGATTTAGACAATTTCAAGACTCTTCTATGATGATTCCCTGGCAAATGACTTAAATATTACCGGTAGTTCATTTGCAAGAAAAACGTCATGGAAGAAAATAGCCTAAACCATTGGAAAAAAAAACATTACTTTACGTTGGTCCTCTTGGACACTGATGGCTCGAGCCATATTGATTAAAAATGAAAATTTACCGCAAAGGTAATTTAATATAAATATAAGTACATTATTTACTAATAATCACGTTACTTACTACTGCCAATCTCACTTGGCCACGGCATTTTGAAGAATAAAGAATACTAGAAAAAGTAAAAGTATACACTGACGTCTATCCACTCCAACAGCTCTCCATCAACTGACATTTCTTTAGGCACGTTCCAAGATTTTGTCACTCTTACCAGGTGTTTGACACATTGCATGCTTTTGTCTTTGTTTTTCATATTTTATAAATGAAACATTTATATTTTTTAAATATTTTATCTTACTTAAAATACTATATTATTATTTTTTTTGTTTTCTTCAAAACTATGTCTGGTCTGTCACGTGAATAATCATGATGCATAATCTAGGTTATAGTGTAGGATTCCCTGATTCACCTTCCACTTTTTTTCTTCAAATTTGTCATACTTCAAAAATAATATTTATTACTTAAATTTAAAAATATAGTTTCCTTAGATCCAGACTTAAAGAAAAACGAAATACAAAAATAATTACAAATGCTCTCACATTTTTTAATTGTTGATGTCTCGTGTAATTATTAATTTAGTTATACCTTACTAAGGTATTTCAGCGTAAGTTACCTTAGTTATTTAGCGTAATAATACAAAACTCCCCACAGATCACAAGGGCTACAGTGATCACCAAGGAGCAGATCAGTGGTGAAGAGGATAAAAGGTAACTGGAGGAGAGCCGGTGTTGCAATACCAAGACCAGAGACATTGCAGAGGACAAACTCCGGCTTGAAGGTCATGTACACTAATAGTGAGACGACCAAAGAGCGGCGTACATCAACCCGGTACAGTATATGTTGTTGGTTCACACTCGGGATGAAGGAAACTCACAATGTGCTCTCTGTATACATGTTGTATTGGATGTACAATGGTGGGAAGGCAGCATGGTTACAAGCGTGATGTAGAGAGAGCTGGTTGGTGAGGGTGCTGGAGGAGGACAGCTTGTGGGTCGCCATGCTCGCCGGCGGGAGCGAGGACCACCAGGCAGGAGGAGGAGCGAGGACCACCAGGCAGGAGGAGGAGCGAGGACCACCAGGCAGGAGGAGGAGGAGCGAGGACCACCAGGCAGGAGGAGGAGGAGCGAGACCACTCAGGCAGGAGGGAGGAGGAGCGAGGACCAGGCAGGAGGAGGAGGAGCGAGGACCACCAGGGGCAGGAGGAGGGGAGGGAGCGAGGACCACCAGGCAGGGAGGAGAGGGGAACGAGGACTAATGGGCAGTGAGGAGGAGGAATGAGGACCACCAGCAGGAGGAGGAGGAGAGCGAGGACCACTCAGGCAGGAGGAGGAGGAACGAGGACCACCAGGCAGGAGGAGGAGGAGCGAGGACCACCAGGCAGGAGGAGGAGGAGCGAGGACCACCAGGCAGGAGGAGGAGGAGGTGTTGGTTGGTGTAGGTAGAGGTAGGTCACCACGAGGTCAGGTCTTTAGTAGCGGAGGTAGGCGTAGCTTAGTAGTTGACCTCCGTCATGTAAGGCGGCGCTGGTTGACCTAGACACTGGGTAATTCGCGGGGTGGGCTACTCAGCGTTTGTAAGGGAGGTATCCACTACAGTACAAAAACAGGAGAATCGAACCGGACGAATGTGAGTTGGATATGACTCATTTACGAACCTTTCCCAAGAAACTTGCAAGAGACTTACTCCTTGTTTGATGTATGTTCATACCCCCAAAATGTAGTGTATTAAACCAGAGAAACTTAATTGACAATGTACCGGGGCAGAACCCTAGCCACCCTTGTCATGGGGAACACTAATTATGGCCACATCGACTGGAGAAATGAATTCACGCCAAACGACCTAAATAATCCAGTCACTTTTCGTAGAAACTCTGAGAGATGATTTTCTATTCCAACATGTTAAATATCCGACGCACTACAGAGGAGGGTATGGTGGAACGCCTAGCCCCAGTTAAGAACATAAGAAAATAAAGAGTCTGCAATAGGCAGCTTCAGAGCTAACAAAGCCATCTGAGTTACTTTCTGAAATTCCGAGTGTTAGTTTTCAAAATGTCCACTAGTAAATGAAAAGGTCCTAGGACAGTGGTAGAAAATATAACAAACCAGGGGACGATGACTAACTAGACGTTTGTGCTTACGCCAACTAGTGTTATCAAGTTGTCCACCATTATCATGCTCCACCACCATTATCATGCTCCACCACCATTATCATGCTCCACCACCATTTCAGATTAAGGTAAATCTTCACTGTAGATTATAGATATTATGTTTATGTAATTATTGGGCTCTCAATTCTAAGTGAAAATTTGGTTTTATTACGACATTTTAAGTGGATATTGTAGGGGATACTTTTATTTTGTGTGGATTGCAAAAATAGCCTTGTGCTTCCCATCCAAAAAGTTTTGGCCGTGAGATGGCGTGAAGTTGGCCGTGAAGGTCGTACATCTGGCACCCTGCCCAGTGACTGTTTGGCCGTGAGATGGCGTGAAGTTGGCCGTGAAGGTCGTATATCTGGCACCCTGCTCAGTGACTGTTTGGCCGTGAGATGGCGTGAAGTTGGCCGTGAAGGTCGTACATGTGGCACCCTGCTCAGTGAACATGGCGGGAGACTCTTACTGTAACACTCAGAAGTAGTGTTACCCTTTTTTTCAACTTCATTTCAGAAGGCGACAGAGTGTACACGAGGAGGCAATGAAGGTCATGGCTGATGTTAAATGCCATTTACGGTGAGCTTTAAGTTATGAATATATAGGACTTGTTGCATAGTTAGATTTTCTGAAAAAAACCAGAATAATTAGAGTGTTCTTGTTGGGTAATACTTAACGGATATAAAGTCACGAGGTCCGTTATTGACATTAAGCGAGACGGGGAACTTTTGAAGTATCAGGTTCTGCTATTTTAGGTAATCTCATGAAAATGTCAACCTGAGAGCCAAAACTGAAAATCCACACAAACTAATGGAGGAGACAGGGTAATAATTGATGACGGTAATTATTTAGGATTAACCCGCCAAAGAAATTGATTGAAAACAATTTTGAAAACGCCGGATTTTCATTGTTATATTATAGTGGCCACTGTTGTAGTTTGTGGAAATATGTTAAAAAAAAATTATTTTTTAAATAAGCGCTACTTAACATTTGTGGGTATGAAGAACACCTAACCTACCTAACCTTACCTAACTTCCTTATAGGGGCTCTACCCCCCGCTATATTAAACAGAAAGAACTTACAGTACTATGATATGGTGAAATTTGAGGCATTTTCTAGACGCGAGATGATACAGCCGCATCGGGGCTATGCAGCCTTGGCTGGTTAGGCCTATATATTAACCTTGATGACTAAACTGCGGCCGAAATTTAAAGAAAACGATTTTGAAAAGCTGCAATTTCACTGTGGTAATCATTGATTGTCCCGCGGGCGACTTTTCATAAAAAAATGATTTTATAAACGCTGCAATTTCACTATTTAATATAGTGGACACTTTTAGTTTGTGAAAAGGTGTTAAAAAGTTATTTCTAAATTATACCTAACCTAACCTTAGTGGGTATGAAAAACACCTCACCAACCTAACCAAATAAACCTACCTAACCTTACCTAACCCCGGGACCCCTCGGTATATTAAATAGAAAGAACTTACTATAATATGGTGTAATTTAAGGTTGTTTCTGGATGTGAGAGCAGCCGGCTGCATCGGCGCTTATGCAGCTTGGGCGGCGGATTTATTTGGGTAAATTTGCATAAGCACACCACACTCTGTTAGAAAGTCAAAAATATATTTTTCTAGTGTATTTGTGTGTGTTTAGACCGAATATGACCTTCATTTCCGGCGGAAATTGGCCGGTTTTTTTTATCGATTTTTTTTCTTGGGACGTTTTCCGAAAAAAAAAATGGCTAAGCGAATAAAAAATACACCAAAAAACCACTAGAAAAAGCAAAAACCTAACCTAACCGACTCTCACCATATGATGGAATCACCTATTTCTTACCTTATTGCTGTCTCTTCTTTGTCTTTGGGATAAGGGACGAGTTAGGACAACGCCACATATGTTGGTTTTGACGATATTTACATTGTCTTGCACTTATGACACTTTACTGAGGTTGGGAGAACACCATGCGATCGAAAAAATGCTCCAGTTTTTTTAGTTTTTTTCCCAAAACTCACAATCAGCTCCATATAATTTAAGTGACACCCATCACACACTTCCATGGTCGGAAATGAATATGAATTTGGAAATATGAGAGACCCAAAATAAAAATCGATTTTGATTGGGTCAAAATTACAGCGAATTAAACCAAAAATCATTTTAATTGGTTGCCAAAAAAACGCTTTTGATTGGCCGCGTGACGTGTACGGGAACACATGCGCGTGATGATTTATGAAGGAGACATCAGTGTGGGAGGTGAGGTAGGCGATAATGGCGGAAGAATAATGGAAGAAAATAGAGAACATTTTGGATATGCTATCTCCATTATTATACATTTGCGCCGGTAATGTAATAGATGAAAATTATCTTATAATTAGACGACTTATTCGAATGATAATAGATTAGTGGTAGGAATGTGTGATGTTAAAACGCAATAATACCGTTATTTGTTATTGTGATGGTAGGAAACGGCGAGCCACAGTGTTGGGGAAGTGATGAAGGATTGTGCTGTGGTCTTGGTGAATGTGGCAGAACAGGTAGCGAACGAAGTAGTGCTTGTAGTGGTAATCCCTGTTGCCAGCCCTCAGAACCCAGGGTTTTATACTCTTCCACTGCAGTATCAGGGTCAACAAAGTTTTCGCTGTTGTTAACGGTTTGGTTTGTTATAACCTAAGGACCAAAAGTTCGAGTAGGCTTTCCAGCAATCACTGTAGATAGTAGTGGTCTGGCGTGATAAATTTCTGGCAATGAGAAACTAGGGTGTCGGCGTCACTTTTTCTCAACCGGCACAACGAACATGCAGCCCGATCCACACTCAATGCTGCCAAAAACCTAGATACCCTTCACTAAGCGGTCATGTTGGAACTTCCTCTTACCAAACTTACTTTCGTCAATTTCCACAATTGCATTTGGGCCACCAATAGGTTCCTGGTTTTCCATCCAGTTCATACAGACCTCACTGCAATAATGTTTCCTGTCAACAACGGACTTGGCCCACAAACCCAGTTCTGTTTCACAATATTGCTGTGAAAAATACTTTCTGAAAATTGTAGGCCTACAAGTCCCTGGATGACCAAAACTAAAATAATACCCTTATTAGAATGTTACCTAACCTACCTATCTTCCTAACCTGTGAATTGTCATTTTGATTTTTTGGTTATTATCCAAACAACATCTTTAGGAAAATGAGCGAATTCAATGCAATATAAATTGTAATAAACACTCCCGATGAGATCGTTGTTCATTTCTTGACTTGTCTGAAAAGAATAAGTTGCTAATACAGTCACAAAAACACCTATACAGTATAATCAAAATGTCACATCACATAACATAAGAAACAATTCTACCTAAAATAGAACATTTACCATTATCATTTGCCAAAATATCTGTGGGTCGCAGCTTTTTCTTAAAATACTGTACTGTACAGTGGTCCCTCGGTTAACGAGATTTCGGTTGACGAGTTACCTTCCATAAAATTCTTAACTTCGGTTAACGAGCAATCCCTCGATTAACGAGTTTCTTACGAGCTGACCTCCACATGTTTTAGCTTGCATTTGGCGGTCCAACAGCTGTAGTATTAGTCCGCCAATACAGTAATCGGTTCTAGGGCTTAAATTCCTTACCCTTTTGGTAAATATCAAGAAGTTTATACTATTCAATAATTTTAATGGTTTAATATTAAATTTTTTAGTAATTTTAACAATTATTGAACATAATTGAAGGTAGGGTCACTAGTTTGTGGCACGCCATTCAGCCTGCCAACACACCATACAGGCGTCAGTCTTTTTGTCTTTTCAGTGGAGGTAACATCTTGCTTGAGACTCTCTTCAGCTAAACGCTTTTCTTTCTGTGTTTACAAGCAAATTATTGGTCATTTTGAAGTTTATTTTACATATTGACAATATGTAATGCAGTGCAGTGTTGATTTAAAGAAAATAATCTTGAATTACACCAAGAGAACTAAAATTTTATGGGTGAAATGGCGCCATGGGGTGACTTCTCTTCCACCCCAATGCCTTCTCTTCTCCCTTCTCCTCCACCCCCATTCTAATCCCCATCATCATCCAGGAGCCTTCTACATACACACCTCAAAGTAAGTGAACCTTTCTACCTTTTTTGTTGAATTTAGGCAATTTTCGGTGAGCTGGAACCAATTACCCAAAAACCCATTGAAACAATGGTTTCGGTTAATGAGTTTTTCGGTTAACGAGCAACCTTCTAGAACGGATTGTGTTCGTTAACCGAGGGACCACTGTAGTACTGTACAGAATGACAAGGAGCCTGTTGGGTTGTAAACATTGCTAGTATGTTTTAGTGACATGTGATTGAAATGTGAGTACATACTGTAGTTCCAAAATAACTAACCTCGCTTTTTTTTAATTTTTCCCAATACAAAGCTTATTATTTGGAGAAAGTCTAGCTCATTGTATGGTAAAGGTGGAGCAGATGATTAGCACCCGAACGCTTTTATATATTTCTTCTATATTTTCCAGATGTTCTTTGGGTGATAAATTATTTGTTAGTAAGTAGGGCCTGAAAGAAGATGGGAATAATGGGGCAGAAAATGCGAACACTTAATATGGCAGTGATTTCATGTCTCTATGTGGTTTTTAGGCAAAGAAAATTTTTTTTACCCTGATTATGGCTAAATACATGTTCGTATTGTAGGATTGGGCGTCTCATCCAATAGTCTTTGGCTGATATAGGAGTTGCCCAAGCCAGATATGGTTGTAATGGAATTTCAGCATCAGTCCTTCATTATTCAGTTAAAATATGAATTTTTTAAGCTATTGAGAATTTCAGTTGGGAAGAAAAGCCTGTTTATATATATTTTTAACTTGCAGAGAACTGGAGACTCAAGTAGCAGGTCTTAATCCACCCTCAAACCCTGTAAATCTGGGTAACACAGGGCTCTTGTCCTTGGACCCCTCACCAGATAAACTACCACTCTACTACCAGCTTCTGGACTGTTATACTTGGATGGAGAAGGTGAGAAATAAGTACTTAACTTAATTTTGTAGCACCTCTTAGCTAAGACCATTTATTTCTTGGAACCCCCTTTGTTGGAGTGGAGAAAATCTGATTGAATGTTTCAAGCATTATAGACCCCTATTGTGACCAAAGAATAATAATTACTGTAAACCCTTGCCATTCGCGATGGATAGGTTCCAAGAAATGGCGCGAATAGGTAAAACCGCAAATAGCCATTTCTGTAATACCTTAGTGCACTAATATACAGGTATGCCTATACTGTGTATGAGAAACTTAAGTCACAATAATGTACTTACATTTGTATGTGGAAGTCTGGAGCTTGATGAAGTGGTGTACTGTATTCAGTATAGGGAGACATCTGGTTAATGAAGCATAGGTGGATCATCAAGATCACTGGTGGAAGAGGGTGAATCAGTGGTGGTTGGTGTAGTGGTGTGCGACCGGGAGGTGGTGGATGGCTGAGGGGAAGAGGAGGGTGGTGAGGTGGTGGGTGGCTGGGAGGAGGGTGGTGAGGTGGTGCGTGGCTGGGGAGAAGAGGAGGGTGGTGAGGTGGTGGGTGGCTGGGAGGAGGGTGGTGAGGTGGTGCGGGCTGGGGAGAAGAGGAGGGTGGTGGAGGTGGTGGGTGGCTGGGAGGAGGGTGGTGAGGTGGGCGTGGCTGGGGAGAAGAGGGAGGGTGGTGGAGGTGGTGGGTGGCTGGAGGAGGGGTGGTGAGGTGGTGGTGGCTGGGAGGAGGGTGGTGAGGTGGTGTGGTGGGAGGAGGTGGTGGGCGTGGCTGGGGAGAAGAGGAGGGGGTGAGGTGGTGGGTGGCTGGGAGGAGGGTGGTGAGGTGGTGCGTGGCTGGGGAGAAGAGGAGGGTGGTGGAGGTGGTGGGTGGCTGGGAGGAGGGGGTGGTGAGGTGGGTGGCTGGGGAGAAGAGGAGGGTGGTGAGGTGGTGGGTGGCTGGGAGGAGGGTGAGGTGGTGGGTGGCTGGGAGGAGGAGGGTGAGGTGGTGGGTGGCTGGGAGGAGGGTGGTGAGGGTGGGTGGCTGGGAGGAGGGTGGTGAGGTGGTGGGTGGCTGGGAGGAGGGTGGTGGAGGTGGTGCGTGGCTGGGGGAGAAGAGGGAGGGTGGTGAGGTGGTGGGTGGCTGGGAGGAGGGGTGGTGGAGGTGGTGCGTGGGGGGAGAAGAGGGGTGGAGGTGGTGGGTGGCTGGGAGGAGGTGTGAGGTGGGGGTGGCTGGGAGGAGGGTGGTGAGGTAGTGGGCAGAGAGGAGGAGGTGGTGAGGTGGTGGGTGGCTGGGAGGAGGGTGGTGAGGTGGTGGGTGGCTGGGAGGAGGTGGGTGAGGTGTGGCTGGGGAGAAGAGGAGGGTGGGAGGTGGTGGGTGGCTGGGAGGAGGGTGGTGAGGTGGTGTGGCTGGGGAGAAGAGGGAGGGTGGTGAGGTGGTGGGTGGCTGGGAGGAGGGTGGTGAGGTGGTGGGTGGCTGGGAGGAGGGTGGGAGGTGGTGCGTGGCTGGGGAGGGGAGGGTGGTGAGGGTGGGTGGCTGGGAGGAGGGTGGTGAGGTGGTGGGTGGCTGGAGGAGGGTGGTGAGGTGGTGGGTGCTGGGAGGGAGGGGTGGTGAGGTGGTGGTGGCTGGGAGGTGAGGGTGGTGCGGTTGGGGAGAAGAGGAGGGTGGTGAGGTGGTGGGTGGCTGGGAGGAGGGTGGAGGTGGTGTGGCTGGGGGAGAAGAGGAGGGTGGTGAGGTGGTGGGTGGCTGGGAGGAGGGTGGTGGAGGTGGTGCGTGGCTGGGGAGAAGAGAGGTGGTGAGGTGGTGGTGTGGGAGGAGGTGGGTGGAGGTGGTGCGTGGCTGGGGAGAAGAGGAGGGTGGGAGGTGGTGGGTGGCTGGGAGGGGTGGGTGGTGGTGGGTGCTGGGAGGAGGGGTGGTGAGGTGGTGGGTGGCTGGGGAGAAGAGGGGAGGGTGGTGGGAGGTGGTGGGTGGCTGGGAGGAGGGGTGGTGAGGTGGTGGGTGGCTGGGAGGAGGGTGGTGAGGTGGTGCGTGGCTGGGGAGAAGAGGAGGGTGGTGGGAGGTGGTGGGTGGCTGGGAGGGGTGGTGAGGTGGTGCGTGGCTGGGGAGAAGAGGAGGGTGGTGGAGGTGGGTGGCTGGGAGGAGGTGGTGAGGTGGGTGGCTGGGGAGAAGAGGAGGGGGGGAGGTGGTGGGTTGGGAGGAGGGTGGTGAGGTGGTGTGGTCTGGGGAGAAGAGGAGGTGGTGAGGTGGTGGGTGGCTGGGAGGGAGGGTGGTGAGGTGGTGTGTGGCTGGGGAGAAGAGGAGGTGGTGGAGGTGGTGGGTGGCTGGAGAGGGTGGTGAGGTGGTGCGTGGCTGGGGAGAAGAGGAGGGTGGAGCGGCAGCGGTAGCACTAGCTGGTTCTTTCTTAAAAAAAAAAATGTTGATTGGCAGTTGTTTCCTCTGCTTTCAGTTCTTGAAACATTTCCTGATAGGAAAACAATACTTGATTGATTCCTCGGACCATCTAGGCTGCGTTCCATGGAAGGGTCGTGGTCAACAATGAAATCATTCACCATCTTTACCTGACAAAATAATTCACCAAAATTTCATACTCCAACCTTCATGTTGTAATTCCATATCTTCTGGCAATTTTACCAACTCTTCAAATCCTCTTCTGTAAGTTCCTTCCATGCCCACCAATTGGCTTCCACATCTTCAGCAGCCATGTCCACAAACCCTCACCACCCAACTGACGTGCAACATTCACAATGTCATTCACATCTCACTATGGACGGAAATCCTGAAAGTTATTCACACACTCAGGCCATAAGGGTGCCAACAAGGATTCACTGTCTCTGGTTTAAGCTCACTGAATGATTCACTGAAGGATAATGCAGTCTGTAATGTTGTACTCTTCCAACACTTGCTAACATCAAGGTCAGGGTCTCATCCATGGCACTACAGATACGACCAAAAGAGCAGTATGTATAATATGCCTTGAAGGTGTGTATTACACCCTGATCGAGAGGTTGGATAAAGAATGGTGTTGGGGTGGGAACACCACCTCTACACCTGGATGGCTAAATTGCAAACTTTCTGGGGCTTGGTGCATTTTCTATCAATAATACACTTAAATTCCATCTTCTGGAAGCAAGGTATTTTTCCACTTTCAGGGATGAAACATTTATGGAACCAGCCCAGGAAAGCTTGCACAGTTACTCATGCCTTTTTCGTTGGACTGCCAAAACACTGGCAAAGCTTGTTTTTCCCTTAAAGCCTTAGGGTTTGCTGAGCGGTAGCGCCAGGCTTGATAATGCAGCCAGCTGCATTGCTAAGAAGATGAGCATCACTCTGTCCTTGGTTTTGAACCCAGAGGCACATCTTTCCTGCTTGTTTATATATGTTCTACAGTACCAGGTAGTTTCTTCTAATATAAACCAGATTCATCAGCATTTAACACTTGCTCTGGTCTATAGCCTTTCTTCAGCTTGGCGGAATGCACCTGTGGCTGTGTGGTCAGCTGATGCGGCCTCCCAGTCAGCTTAACATTATGGAGCGAGAATCTTTTCTTAAAATTCTCGAACCAACTTTTACTGGCACTAAAAGTTGGTTCAGTCACTGCACTAGCCCCTTCACCACCTGTTGACTCGTAAAAATGAGCATAAAGACTTTTAGCCTCTTCACAAATCACATTGCCGTCTATCGGAACATTTTGCTGTGCTAGTCCTCGATCAAATGTTCAGTGCTTTCTCGGTTTTACAATGTTCTTGTCACAAACAACCTGCGCCACTTTAGCACTTGCAGGAGCACTCATGAACAGAATCACGAATTGCTTTCATTCTTTCTTATGTACCGCACTGTGGATTCGTTCACACAAACAACCGGCCAACCGCGGCAGCACTCACCCCCTCTTTTAACTTGTCTGTCAATTCAATTTTTTTTTGCCAGGGTCATCACTGACTTCTGCCTTTTCTGTTCCTCCACTAGCAGCACTGGCACTAGGTAGTCTTTTCAGGGCCATTTTCGCAAAGAAACACGAAAGTTTGAGAGTGTGACACGGGATGCTAGGTCACGGGTACTGGTGAGGGCAAACAGAGTGGATGAGACGCGCGGGCACATAGGGTGACTCGTTGCACTGCTAGCCATCATCTGCTTACTGCAAATTGGCAACCCGCAAATAACAAGAAATCCCTGTGACTGCAAATAACTGTACTGTATATAATTTTAAACTGATGAGGTATTGAATTGGTGAGGGTTCATTGTATAGGTAATCCTCTTTTATCCCAAAATCACATACTGGTATCTCTCGTTATACAGATGGGTTAGGTTCTTAAGGGACCATTATTTGTTAAAAAGTGAATAGCTTTGTAAACAGGTTGAAAATTCCAAATCTGAAATCCTTGGGGCTGAATGTGTCTCGGTTCTGGATTTTTTCAGATTTTGGGATACCTGTACACTGTATACCTGTATAATGGGGTACAGGTACCTCACCCAGAGGCCTGTGCCCAAGTCTAAACAAAATTCATGGATATCATTTACCGAATATGGATACATATAGCCTGCAGGTAGTTTAATGCGATATTTTATAAATTTTGTGCATGAAACAAAAAAGAAAAAAGATGCACATTAAACCATCAGAAAGGTAAAGTACCACTACTGTAAGCCTACCTGTGACCTGAAATTTACCAAAGTGCAGTCTGTGTACCTTCATTCATTAATGCTCTAGGGATGAGGATGCACGCTGAGAAAGAAATACTTTATAAGAACAGAATATTCGTGTAAACAAATGTCCATATAGCAAGGGATACCTGTATTGCAATTTTGTGTTGTCACATATCTGATTTGTATGTACAAAATATCCAAGTGTGTGTTTTTTTAAATGCTATTGCAAGGAAAATTTTTAATCATGCACTCAAATTACTTCCAACAGAGCACCCTTTCCCAAGCAGCTAACGAGCCGATCTGTGGTGAAAAGGATAAAGTAACAGTAAGAATCTTTTAAATTTGCAGAGATGCATCAGTTCATGCTCAGCTTTCAGAGGGTGAAAACACAATCCTCTCATATATTTACCACTAGCTTAAATCTTTTATACATTCTTAACTTTATTAAGTGTGTTTTTATGCCCATAATAGTGGTAACTTGGGTGTAAATGGTGGTGGTTGTTGGTTGGTAAGTTGAAATGTCCATGAGTAGAATATCCACTGAATAATATACAACTACAAAAAAATGAAGAGTAGGAAGTGAATTGGTTCTTGAACATTCGCCACCCCCTGACCTCATTTAATACAGCAGTTATGCAATTTCACCATAATTCCCATCTTATTTTGGGGTTCATTTGGTACTAGGATAATAAAACATTATGGGAAAATAATAAATTTAAAAAATCCACTTGACTCCAGATGAGCTACAGTTATAGTATGTATTATTAAATTCCTGTTCTTGTTGACACAGTGCAGTCACAGCCAGCCGGTGCCTCCCTGTCTTGATGTTCATGTACAGGTATCCTTCATTGCATTTATTCCTCCTTAAATTCGGTTTTGTGCTAAAAATTTGACACCCATTCTCACTTAACGTTAAGTCAAAATTTGGTTTAGCAATAGCTTGACTCACTGAGAAGGAAAACTGGGAATAAGGCATGTGCATTGTTACATGTAATAAAACTTAAAAGTTGTGGAAAAATCATTACAATAATAAACTATAAAATATGATAAATAGAGTATGGGTGTGTGTGTGAAGTGAATGTGTGTGTAGGGACAGTGAACTTAACTTCATTGCCAACTCTCCACTCAGCTGCATTCTTCCTTCCTGATGGAAGTCACAACACACAGCATGGCAGCAGTCACCGTCTCAGAATCAGCAGGGTGACTGCCTGGTTTAATTTTTGTCATGTCGGCCAGAGGATGGGTTGACTGTACATAAAATGTGCGTTGTCTTATTTTGTATCAACTTTTATAAGCTTTAATGTTTATCACTTAACAATTTTGTTAACTTTTGATGTATACTTAATAAGAATGCATACCATTGTTTCTAATGGGATATGAGTTTGCATGAGTACAATGTGTGCAATTTCACACATCTTAAGAGTTTTTCAAGAACAGAAGCCTTGTGATAAATGAGGATTACTTGCAGTACTGTATTTGTATATTTTAATTGTTTTGTTTATTCTTTCATTCAATTGTTTTGATGTAGCAATGCACTATACCCAACAGGTACATTGTTACTCCACCATAATGCACTCACTCTTTTACAAAACAATCTCAGAGATCATCGATATATTTACCATATTCTTTAAGAGAGACTGACCTGCTTCATTAAACCTGATATTACCTCAACAATAGAGTCTTTAATTTTCTCTCTTTGTGAGATTTTTTTGTCTTTGCAATTTGATTCACTTCAAGAGAAATTACTTAAAAGGTTAATGACAGTAATGCAAGAGCTGTTATACACTGGTCCTTACTTATCATAGGGATACATCCTGAAAATTGGCATGCAAAGCATAATTGTGTGCAAACCAGGCTAATTTTACTGATATTATAGTATTGGTGAGGTTTGCATAGAGGGTAGGCTGAGATGGTTCTAGTATGTGGGAATAGATGATGGAACCAGTTGGTTCAAGAAATGGTTGAGTTTTGAATGTGGATGGATGAAAGAGAGCTAGGAATAAGCTTTGGTCGAGACTGAAGGTTAATTTTCCAGTCACTGAAGGCAGTACAGTAGTCCCTCACCAACTCTTAGGGGTTAGGTTCCTGAAAAACCCCATGGCTCGCGAGGATAACACTAGTCAGGCCTAGAAGTGCCTGTTCCTTCACTATAACCAAGACCTGTAACATACATTTAATTAAATTTGAGTACTGTGTATAAAAAATCATTTAATCTAAATTAAATACCTTATTAATATAAATTTTTACAATACATCTCGCCCCAGAATGGCGTACTATAAAATAAGAAAAATGAAGAGAGCATGAATTGTGTATGTGTATGAAGTGAACATGTGTGTGTGGACTTGTAGATTATCCAAATTAGACTGTCCCTGTAGCCCACCACCCCTACCAGCTAAACTGTGTTATTGTTATTTTCAACTCATATTTTCGTATACGTAATTTTATTCATTTTTAACACTGTTACAGGAACACTCCAATCATTCATACAGACTGTGTAAAAAAAAAAAAAGTAGTTATCATAAGGTTATAAACATAAGAAAATAAACATTTCTTATGTCACAGGAGCAAAATGTTGAATCATGGGATAGGTGTAGTGTTATAGGGATCTCTGCCTCATACCAGGCCAAGCTGTGAGGCACGCACATTATTATTTCTTTCAACTTGTAGTTTATTAAAAAAATTATGTTTATTTTTTATTTTTTTACTGTACATTGCACACAATAGTTCATTCCGATGAAAAAAAAAATTAATGAAGGAAATGATTATTACTGCTTATAAGGTCAAAAAGCATAAAGGGCAAGCCATTTTCTTACATCCGTGGAGTTAGCTGACTATCGTTATTGGGAAGAGGAAGCTCGTGTGCCCTTAAAATAGTTTTACTTAAATGACAATGCAGTATTTTTTCATTTTATTAGTCAGGTATTTTCATTCCTCCCATTTGGAAGATTACATTAGATACATAGAGGGATAAGATGCACACTAATCCGCGGATACTCGACATTCAATGCAGTAGTTTGGTGAGAATGGTATACCCGGTACAGAGTAAACCCGAGGATACCGGCATCGACGGATAGAAATCTGAGGTTGGCGAAAGTCCTAATGCACAGTATATAATTACCTCGAATTCTTGGTCATTTTCCTTCTGAGCTGGCCAAGGTCTTCTTCAGGTCTTTATTGACAGCTTTGAGGTACCATTCATCATTTGGACTAAATTTGTTGGTTATAGGATTTGATTTTAATTAATTTATTTTTATTTTTTAACCCTTTCTCGTCGGGGTTGCTTGTACAGTACTTGGAAACTTATTTTTTTATTTTTTTTTAGCTCTTTTGCCATTTTCATACATTAGGAGAAAAATATAAATCAGTAACCAGTATTTTAAAATTTTATCACAATTTTATCACCTGTATTGCTCCAGATTGGTCTGTTCTTATTGGATTTCTGCATTTTTATGGTGATTTGTCTTTTTCATTGAAGGGCTTTACTGAAGACAAGTAATGCGTACCACTACAGTGATGTGGAACTCCTGGGCAGTACAGTAACAATAGCCGGATCATCTTTGATTTGAGAGGAATATTTCCTTGTCAGCTGACGCAACTGGAATCTTCCCAGTAGATTATGAAACAGGATTAGGCTTGAAGTACATTTTCTGGCTTGAAGGAGTAAAGTGATCTGAATTCCTCTCTCTGTACCTAGTTGTTTCCTCACATTGTGAGAAAAAATTCAAGTTTATTGTATGATTCCTAAGTCTGTGTTAATTAGGAATTTTAATTCAAGCAAAGAGGAATTTAAGATTTACTGTAGTGTTCTTTGTTGACCTCCAGCACAGCAACTACCAGGATGGAGCAGGAGTTCACTTCAGAACCCTTGTCTGAATGATCCAAGTGACTCGCAGTATTTTCACTGATCTGATTTGTTCTATATCACTTGAGAATGCAAATGGCTCTTTGGTTAAGGCAGTCTGTTACTAGGGAATTTGTTTGGACTCTTTCCCTTGTCCGCCATGGGGTTTCTGTGAGATACTTTTTCTAATCTATTAGTATAAACAATTTAAGCTGGCACTTGTTGTGTGGTATTTAATTGCCTACAAGTATCGAGAATAAAGATCACTGA
>NW_024715336.1:0-74690 GCF_018991925.1 Homarus americanus
AAGTCTCGCTGCAGGTTTTTGTTTGTCATGACAGTGTGGCGAATGCCATGTAGGACATGGATTTAGGTTGTTTATTGTTATTCTGGAGGCTTGTTGCCTTCCCTGTTTTGGGGCGGCGTGAAAGGAGAGTTTGGCTCTGATGAGCCGATGATCAATGTCACAGTGGTGTGAGCCACGCATGGCTGGTGTGATGAGGACACCTCGGCGATCTCTCGCTGACAATGATGTCAATGAGATGTCAGCGTTTGGATGGGTGGTGTTATCGAACCACCCTGGAATCGGCCTGCTAAATAAGGTCTTGGTGATAATGAGGTTGTGTGCAGCATACTTGCTGAGGCCATTGGGATTACACTTCGAGTCCATTTCTCCCTATGGTTCCTGTCAAATGTCAGCATCTCTGCCAACTCTGGCACTGAAGTCACCAGGAGCACAACCTTATCTTCTCTAGGGATAGAGGTTAGCACTCTCTGTCAAGGTCGGCATAAAGGCCTCCTTGATGTTATCCTCCGCTCCAGTGTTGGGCGTATGCACTGATGAGGAAGGCATGATGTGATGACTTCGGTTGGACTCAGATCATCATGTGGTTCGTTGATCCCAACAGGCATATAAGTTAGCCTAGTAGGATGGATTGGGATGCAAAGCCAGCTCCATAAATGCAGTTTCCACAGCAGCCTTACCCTTCCAGAAGAAGGTGTAGCCAGACCCCTTTGCCCTGTGAGTTGGTCTCAGAAGAGGTGTGTAGAGACCCCGTTCTGTGAGTTGGTCATCATCTGGGGCCGGGACTCATTAATGGCTGCTATGTCTATGTTTACCTAGCCAGCTCTTTTGCCACAAGGCAGCTCTTCTTCAGGGAGCTTCATTTGTGCCAGTATTCCAGAAGGGTCATGACATTCCATGCAGTGACCATAAGAGGTTGTATAGTTTATTTTCATTGATCTCTTGTGATATTTTTGAATGCATTAGGATGACTTTATTGGGTGCAGTTGCCCAGTCAAGTGAGTTGTAAGACACTACTGTATGCTTTTCTAGCCCCCCCCATGTGGGGTGAGCAGAGTGGCTCGGCAGCTCAGTCGCACAGACAGAATCTGCTTGCACTGCTGCCTAGATCCCAGTGCATAAATCCATCTTATCTGTGCCGCCCATGTGCAGAGTTGTGACTAGAGACCACGGCAGTCATCTCGTCCTTCCAGTCGCCACTAGCCCAGCGCCATAGGACTTGGGGTAAAGGGTTTTGGTGATGATGAGAGGTATGATGAGCTGGATGATGGCTGCTGTGAGTTGATTTATGTGGTGAGGCAGGAGAGCGGGCTGCAACCACATTCTTTTCCTGATCCAGTGGTGCAGGTTGCTGCAATGGCTGGGGAGAGAGAGTTACAAGGACTGTCGATGCCCAGTTTGTTGGGTTTCATCTTAATAGCCTGTCTTTCTTGCTATTGCTCATCCACGGTCTAGTCGTTGGGTTTCGGTGGTCACCTTCCGCCTATACTGCCATTGGGGTCTGCTGGAGATCTGTAAGCATGTCTGCCTGATGTTGGCTCTACCGCAGATTTGTTCGTGGTTTACTCCGTAGCCTTATACCTGCTAGGGTTAATCCGCAGCGGGGGTTGGTAGATGCCAGGACGGTCCACATGCCGGGCCTATGCCATCCTTCTGGCCCACTGGTGCTCCAAGATCCTGCTGGTCTTAGCTTGGTTCACGAGCCACCTAATACTGTGTGTTGCCATGAGGAGGCACAGAAGGAGTCTTGATGGGAGAGGCTGTGTACTGTACTGTACTACACTGGAACAATAAAGAATTACACTACACAGTCTCACCTCCAGGGTTTAACTTGCGCCCAGCCTCAGCTGTGTTCTCCAGAGCTCGTGCAGGACACACTGGAGGCGGAGCACGACTCAGGCCCTCACTTCACGTGCGACACACCCACGGGCCACCACGCCTCCTGCCAGTTCCTTGATCACCAGACTGGTCACTGTCTCACACCCTTCCATGCCTCTTGTTGGAACAATATATTGTAATGCCTTTATCATTACACCTTCTATCTCCCTATCAACCAACTTATTACCCAACCACACAACCACCAATATCCATCCATCCATCAACCAACATAAGAACCAACCATAATAAGCAATATCCCCCAACCACAGTGGAGTGAACACAAGAGTTAAGTATTGGAGCACATTACTGTATTTATAAGAATACAATAACTGTACAAAGAAAACAGAAGTCCTCTGGATGCAAATATTTTAGAAATTATTTATGAATACCATTGGTTTTATGACTAACTTTTTATACTACTATGTAGTTCAACATTCACATTTCATTATTGGGTCAGATGTACTGTTAAGAAAATGTTAGTTCAGACTCCACACAGTTCACTCTCTTGTACACTATAAGTACTGTACTGACAAGCTGCTGCAGCCTAATGAGAGGTAGATGACACACACACACCTTGTACAAACCTAAACATTCCCCGGCTGCCGGTGAAGAGTCTGTTCATCAAGGAGGCGTTTTTGATGATCTCGGTAAACATACGCTTGATCATCTTGACCACCAGCAGTGTTCTCCTGTCTGACCCAACACAAACACAGCATTCTCCTCTCCCTCCATATGTCCCTGCTGTGTGCGGACCTTCACCTGCTGACAACAAACACCTTTATAAGGGACAGTGACGGTTTCAGAATTTCTATATAGGATAGGCTTAGGGGCGAATCTTGGCTGGAAGGGGGGCCTGGGACGTGTCTTGAAGCAGTGTTTACAGAACAGGCACAACATTTTACTTAGATTGACGTTACAGATCAATAAATATGCCAACGTTTTCTAAAGATACTTTTAATACACAACACAAAACTAGAGAAAATAATTGTCCATAGCAAAGAATAAGAATAATAACTATATCAATATTATCTGCATGCAGGACATCAAAAGGTAATGGTGTTTAAGTTGGCCAATAAAAAAGGATAATGTAACACATAGCAAGAACTAACTTAATTCCTTCTACAAATTAAGTTATGAGACATCATCAGGCTGAGAATTTAAAACAGCTACTCTGGTAAAAAAAACTGGGTGGCTTTAGGGAGCTGAGCCCCCTGCCACCTCTTGGTACTGCCACTGATAAGGAGAACAGAACAACACTATTTGTACCTTAAACAAACACTAGCACAATGTGATTAAAGCTCACTAGGGCTGGTACTTGATCAGGAGGAGAGGGAGAGTGTGTTACCTGCTGCCGTACTGTTTAAGATGGATCAGGAGAGAGTGTGTGTGTGTTACCTGCCGCTGCTGTACTGTTTAAGACGGATCAGAGAGAGTGTGTGTGTGTTACCTGCTGCTGCTGCTGTACTGTTTAAGATGGATCAGAGAGAGTGTGTGTGTGTGTGTTACCTGCCGCTGCTGTACTGTTTAAGATGGATCAGAGAGAGTGTGTGTGTTACCCGCTGCTGCTGTACCGTTTAAGATGGATCAGGAGAGTGTGTGTGTGTGTTACCTGCTGCTGCTGTACTGTTTAAGACTAGATCAGGAGAGAGTGTGTGTGTGTGTGTTTTACCTGCTGCTGCTGTACCGTTTAAGATGGATCAGGAGAGAGTGTGTGTGTTACCTGCTGCTGCTGTACTGTTTAAGATGGATCAGGAGAGTGTGTGTGTGTTACCGTGCTGCCGCTGTACTGCTTAAGATGGATCAGGAGAGTAGAGTGTGTGTGTGTGTTACCTGCCGCTGCTGTACTGCTTAAGATGGATCAGGAGAGAGTGTGTGCGTGTTACCCGCTGCTGCTGTACTGTTAAAGATGGATCAGAGAGTGTGTGTGTGTTACCTTGCCGCTGCTGTACTGTTTAAGATGGATCAGAGAGTGTGTGTGTGTGTTACCTGCTGCTGCTGCGTGTACTGTTTAAGATGGATCAGAGAGTGTGTGTGTGTTACCTGCTGCCGCTGTACTGTTTAAGATGGATCAGGAGAGTGTGTGTGTGTGTTACCTGCTGCTGCTGTACTGTTTACATGGACTGTGAGAGTGTGTGTGTGTGCTCGCCGTGCCGCCGTACTGTTTAAGATGGATCAGGAGAGAGTGTGTGTGTGTGTGTTACCTGCTGCTGTACTGTTTAAGACGGATCAGGAGAGAGGTGTGTGTTACCTGCTGCTGCTGTACTGTTTAAGATGGATCAGGAGAGAGTGTGTGTGTGTGTTACCTGCTGCTGCTGTACTGTTTAAGATGGACTGCAGGAAGCGTGTGTGTGTTACCTGCTGCCGCTGTACTGTTTATGATGGATCAGAGAGTGTGTGTGTGTTACCTGCTGCTGCTGGGCAATTGCTTAAGATGGATCAGGAGAGTGTGTGTGTGTGTTACCTGCTGTGCTGCTAAAATTGTTTAAGATGGATCAGGAGGAGAGTGTGTTACCTGCTGCTGCTAAAATTGCCGCAAGACGGATCAGAGAGAGTGTGTGTGTGTTACCTGCTGCTGCTGTACTGTTTAAGATGGATCAGGAGAGAAGCGTGTGTGTAAGCACCCAAGCGTACTGTTTAAGATGGATCAGGAGAGAGTGTGTGTGTTACCTGCTGCTGCTGCTGTACTGTTTAAGATGGATCAGGAGAGTGTGTGTGTGTGTTACCTGCTGCCGTACTGCTTAAGATGGATCAGAGAGAGTGTGTGTGTGTTACCTGCTGCTGTACTGTTTAAGATGACCAGAGAGAGTGTGTGTGTGTTACCTGCTGCTGTACTGTTTAAGATGGATCAGAGAGAGTGTGCAAGCACCTGCTGCTGCTGTACTGTTTAAGATGGATCAGAGAGTGTGTGTGTGTGTTACCTGCTGCTGTACTGTTTAAGATGGATCAGAGGGAGAGTGTGTTACCTGCTGCTGCTGTACTGTTTAAGATGGATCAGGAGAGAGTGTGTGTGTGTGTTACCCGCTGCTGCTGCTGTACTGTTTAAGATGGATCAGAGAGTGTGTGTGTGTTACCCGCTGCTGCTGTACTGTTTAAGATGGATCAGAGAGAGTGTGTGTGTGTTACCTGCTGTACTGTTTAAGATGGATCAGGAGAGAAGCGTGCGTGTTACCGCTGCTGCTAAAATTGTTAAGATGGATCAGGAGGAGAGGTGTTACCTGCTGATGCTGTACTGTTTAAGATGGATCAGAGAGAGTGTGTGTGTGTGTATACCTGCTGCTGCTGCTGTACTGTTTAAGATGGATCAGGAGAGAGTGTGTGTGTGCTACCTGCTGCTGCTGTACTGTTTAAGATGGATCAGGAGAGAGTGTGTGTGTTACCTGCTGCTGCTGTACTGCTAAGATGGATCAGGAGAGATTGTGTGTGTGTTACCTGCCGCTAAAATTGCTTAAGATGGATCAGGAGAGAGTGTGTGTGTGTTACCTGCTGCTGCCGTACTGTTTAAGATGGATCAGGAGAGAGTGTGCGTGCCGCCCGCCGCCGCCGCTTGTACCGGTTTAAGATGGATCAGAGAGGTGTGTGTGTGTTACCTGCTGCTGCTGTACTGGTTTAAGATGGATCTTAGAGAGAGTGTGTGTGTGTGTGTTACCTGCTGCTGCTGTACTGTTTAAGATGACTCAGGAGAGAGTGTGTGTGTGTTACCTGCTGCCGCTAAGATGGATCAGAGAGAGTGTGTGTAAGCTACCTGCTGCTGCTGTACTGTTTAAGATGGATCAGAGAGTGTGTGTGTGTTACCCGCTGCTGCTGTACTGTTTAAGATGGATCAGGAGGAGAGCGTGTTACCTGCTGCCGCTGTACTGCTTTAAGATGGATCAGGAGAGAGTGTGTGTGTGTGTTACCCGCTGCTGCTGCTGTACCGTTTAAGATGGATCAGGTAGAGTGTGGTGTGTGTTACCTGCTGCCGCTGTACTGTTTAAGATGGATCAGAGAGAGTGTGTGTGTTACCCGCCGTTGCCGTACCGTTTAAGATGGATCAGAGAGAGTGTGTGTGCTGTCCCGCTGCCGCTGTACTGCCGCATGATGGATCCAGAGGAGTGTGTTACCTGCTGATGCTGTACTGTTTAAGATGGATCAGGTAGATGTGTGTGTGTGTTACCCGCTGCTGCTGTACCAGCTCGGCATTTGATCAGAGAGGCGTGCTTACCTGCTGCTGTACTGTTTCTAAGATGGATCAGAGAGAGTGTGTGTGTGTGTTACCTGCTGCTGCTGTACTGTTTAAGATGGATCAGGAGAGAGTGTGTGTGTGTTACCTGCTGCCGCTGTACTGTTTAAGATGGATCAGAGAGAGTGTGTGTGTGTTACCCGCTGCTGCTGTACCGTTTAAGATGGATCAGAGAGAGTGTGTGTGTGTTACCTGCTGCCAGTTGTACTGTTTAAGATGGATCAGAGAGAGTGTGTGTGTGTGTTACCTGCCGCCGCTGTACCGTTTAAGATGGATCAGGAGAGTGTGTGTGTGTGTGTGCTACCCGCCGCTGCTGTACTGTTTAAGATGGACTGGTGAGAGTGTGTGTGTGTGTTACCTGCCGCTGCTGTACTGCCAGCATGGATCAGAGAGTGTGTGTGTGTGTTACCTGCTGCTGCTGTACCGTTTAAGATGGATCAGGAGAGTGTGTGTGTGTGTTACCTGCTGCTGCTGTACTGTTTAAGATGGATCAGAGAGTGTGTGTGTGTGTTACCCGCTGCTGCTAAAATTGTTTGGCGATGCTGATCA
Organism: Homarus americanus; assembly: GCF_018991925.1. Taxonomy (NCBI): domain Eukaryota; kingdom Metazoa; phylum Arthropoda; class Malacostraca; order Decapoda; family Nephropidae; genus Homarus; species Homarus americanus. Next base: position 6,644 of record NW_024715336.1, read on the forward strand.
GGTGAGAGTGTGTGTGTTACCTGCTGCCGCTGTACTGTTTAAGATGGATCAGGAGGGAGAGTGTGTGTGTGTTACCTGCTGCTGCTGTACTGTTTAAGATGGATCAGGAGGGAGTGTGTGTGTGTTACCTGCTGCTGCTGTACTGTTTAAGATGGATCAGGAGGGAGAGTGTGTGTGTGTGTTACCCAAGCCGCTGCTGTACTGTTTAAGATGCATCAGAGAGTGTGTGTGTGTTACCCGCTGCTGCTGTACTGTTTAAGATGGACCGTGAGAGAGTGTGTGTGTGTGTTACCTGCTGCTGCTGTACTGTTTAAGATGGATCAGGAGTGAGAGTGTGTGTGTTACCTGCTGCTGCTGTACTGTTTAAGATGGATCAGGAGGAGAGTGTGTGTGTGTGTTACCCGCTGCTGCTGTACTGTTTAAGATGGATCAGAGGGAGAGTGTGTGTGTGTTACCTGCTGCTGTACTGTTTAAGATGGATCAGAGAGTGTGTGTGTGTGTGTTAACCTGCCGCTGCTGTACTGTTTAAGATGGATCAGGAGAGTGTGTGTGTGTGTTACCTGCTGGGCTGCTGTACCTTCTGTTTAAGATGGATCAGGAGAGTGTGTGTGTGTGCCACCTGCTGCTGCTGTACTGTTTAAGATGGATCAGGAGAGTGTGTGTGTGTGTTACCCGCTGCTGCTGTACTGTTAAGATGGACTGTGAGAGTGTGTGTGTGTGTTACCTGCCGCTGCTGTACTGTTTAAGATGGATCAGAGAGAGTGTGTGTGTTACCTGCCGCTGCTGTACTGTTTAAGATGGATCAGGGAGGGAGAGTGCGTGTGTTGCTGCCGCTGTACTGCCGGCATATTCGTGAGGGAGTGTGTGTGTGTTACCTGCTGCTGCTGTACTGTTTGGAAGATGGATCAGAGGGAGAGTGTGTGTGTGTTACCCAAGCTGCTGCTGTACTGTTTAAGATGCATCAGTAGAGAGAGTGTGTGTGTGTTACCCGCTGCTGCTGTACTGTTTAAGATGGATCAGGAGAGAGTGTGTGTGTGTGTTACCGCTGCTGTACTGTTTAAGATGGATCAGAGGGAGAGTGTGTGTGTTACCTGCTGCTGCTGTACTGTTTAAGATGGATCAGGAGGGAGAGGTGTGTGTGTGTGTTACCTGCTGCTGCTGTACTGCTTAAGATGGACTGTGAGGAGAGTGTGTGTGTTACCTGCTGCTGCTGTACTGTTTAAGATGCATCAGAGAGAGTGTGTGTGTGTTACCTGCTGCTGCTGTACTGTTTAAGATGGATCAGGAGAGAGTGTGTGTGTGTTACCTGCTGCTGTACTGTTTAAGATGGATCAGGAGAGTGTGTGTGTGTGTTAACTCCTGCTGCTGCTGTACTGTTTAAGATGGATCAGGAGGAGAGTGTAAGTACCTGCCGGGCTGCTGTACTGTTTAAGATGGATCAGAGAGAGTGTGTGTGTGTGTTACCTGCCGCTGCTGCCAAATGCCGGAAGATGGATCAGGAGAGAGTGTGTGTGTGTTACCCGCTGCTGCTGTACTGTTTAAGATGGATCAGGAGAGAGTGTGTGTGTGTTACCTGCTGCTGCTGTACTGTTTAAGATGGATCAGGAGAGAGTGTGTGTGTGTGTTACCTGCTGCTGCTGTACTGCTGTTTAAGATGGATCAGGAGAGAGTGTGTGTGTGTGCTACCTGCTGCTGCTGTACTGTTTAAGATGGATCAGAGAGAAAGTGTGTGTGTGTTACCTGCTGCTGCTGTACCGTTAAGATGGACCAGGAGAGTGTGTGTGTGTTAGGGTACCTGCTGCTGCTGACTGTTTAAGATGTACAGATGGTGGTACTCCTTGAGGGTCTGGAAGGTTGAGGTCACCAATATGGATGTGGTCTGCTCTGAAACCCAAGTCCACATTAATCAACACAACACTGTCAGCTGTTTAACCCATCTTAAGTAAGGTTTTATATCACAAGTTTCTAAAGTCATCTCAGGTCTTCACTTCTGACTTTTCCAGGATTTTCATAACTGTGAGAAACCTGAGAAGTTATAGGATTAATATTTGCTTTAAATATTTTTTAAAGTTTTTATATAAAAATCAGTTCAAGAAGTTGTTCACGTAGTACAGCAGAGCAGTTTACAGCAGAGCAGTAGCAGCTTACAGCAGAAGCTACAGAGAGCAGCTACAGAGAGCAGCTTACAGTATAGCATTACAGAGCAGCTTACAGAGCAGTACAGCAGAGCAGTTACAGTAAGCAGCCAGTAGAGCAGCCACAGTGAGCAGTTTATAGCAGAGCAGCTTACAGCAGAGCAGCATAGTACAGCAGTATAGACAGCCTACAGAGCAGCCAATAGAGCAGCCCAGAGCAGCTCACAGAGCAGCTCACAGTAGAGCAGAACAGTAGAGCAGCTTACAGAGAGCAGCAGAGCAGTACAGCAGAGAGCTACAGAGCAGCTACAGCAGAGCAGACAGTAAGCAGCACAGTAGAGCAGCCTCATAGAGCAACAAGAGAGCAGCCAAGTAGAGCAGCCATAGAGAGCAGCAGTAGGAGCAGAGCAGCCTACAGCAGAGCAGCCTACAGCAGAGCAGCCACAGTAGAGCAGCCACAGAGAGCCTACAGAGAGTACAGACAGCACAGCAGAGCAGCCTACAGAGAGCAGCCTACAGCAGAGCAGCCACAGAGCAGCCACAGAGCACCAAGAGCAACAGCAGAGCAGCACAAGCAGCAGCCACAGAGCAGAGACAAAAGAGCAGCACAGCAGAGCAGCTGAGAGCAGCCAGAGAGCAGAGCACTAGAGCAAACCCAGTAGAGCAAACCCACAGTAGACACAACACCACAGTAGAGCAGCCCACAGCAGAGCAGCATACAGCAGAGCAGCCTACAGCAGAGCAGCCTACAGCAGAGCAGCCTGCAACAGCCACAGAGCAAGCCTACTGCAGACAGCCCACAGCAGAGCAGCCCATCAGAGCAGAGTTTTACAGCAGAGCAGCCTACAGCAGAGCAGCCTACAGAGCAGCCCACACAGACAGCCCATTGCAGAGCACTACAGCAGAGCAACCTCCAGTAGAGCAGCCCACAGTAGAGCAGCCCAGCAGAGCAGCCACAGTAGAGCAGCCCACAGTAGAGCAGCTTACAGCAGAGCAGCCTACAGCAGAGCTGTCACAGTAGAGCAGTCACAGTAGAGTAGCCTACAGTACCTGAGTTGTGTGAGGGTGGGGCAGACGTATGCGGTGGACGGAGGACACAGTGGCCAGCAGGATGTAGACGTACTGACGAGTCTCATGGACACTCAGCCCCTCCAGCACTGGTGTGTCAGCGAACCTGTTGGGTGACACCACACCTTGATGGTTACCACACCTTGATGGTTACCACACCTTGATGGTTGACACACCTTGATGGTTACCACACCTTGATGGTTGACAAACACTACACCTTGATGGTTGACACATACACCACACCTTGATGGTTACCACACCTTGATGGTTACCACACCTGATGGTTGACACACCTGATGGTTACCACCTTGATGGCTGACACACCTGATGGTTGACACAAACACCACACCTTGATGGTTGAACAAACACTACACCTTGATGGTTACCACACCTGATGGTTGACACAAACACCACACCTGATGGTTACCACACCCTGATGGTTACCACACCTGATGGCTGACACAAACACCACACCTGATGGTTGACACAAACACCACACCTTGATGGTTACCACACCTTGATGCATACTACACCTTGATGGCTGACACAAACACCACACCTTGATGGTTGACATACACCACACCTTGATGGTTACCACACCTTGATGGTTGACACAAACACCACACCTGATGGTTGACACAAACACCACACCTGATGGTTGACATACACCACACCTTGATGGTTACCACACCCTTGATGGTTGACACAAAACACCACACCTGATGGCTGACACAAACACCACACCTTGATGGTTGACACAAACACCACACCTTGATGGCTGACACAAACACCACACCTGATGGCTGACACAAACACCACACCTTGATGGTTACCACACCCTTGATGGTTGACACAAACACCACACCTTGATGGCTGACACAAACACCACAACCTGATGGTTACCACACCTTGATGGTTGACACAAACACCACACCTTGATGGTTGACACAAACACCACACCTTGATGGTTGACACAAACACCACACCTTGATGGTTGACACAAACACCACACCTTGATGGTTGACACAAACACCACACCTTGATGGTTGACACAAACACCACACCTTGATGGTTGACACAAACACCACACCTTGATGGTTGACACAAACACCACACCTTGATGGTTGACACAAACACCACACCTTGATGGTTGACAACACACACCCTGATGGTTGACACAACACCACACCTGATGGTTACCACACCTATGGACCACACCTGATGGTTGACACAAACACCACACCTTATGGTTGACACAAACACCACACCTGATGGCTGACACAAACACCACACCTTGGATGGTTGACACAAACACCACACCTTGATGGCTGACACAAACACCACACCTTGATGGTTGACACATACATTCACACCTTGATGGCTGACAACACCACACCTTGATGCTGACACATACACCACAATCTTGATGGTTGACATGTACCACCACACCTTGATGGTTGACATACACTACCACCTTGATGGCTGACACAAAACACCACACCTTTGATGGCTGATACACACACCACACCTTGATGGTTGACACAAACACCACACCCTTGATGGTTGACACAAACACCACACCTTGGATGGTTGACATACACCACACCTTGATGGTTGACACAAACACTACACCTGATGGTTGACACAAACACCACACCCTGATGGGTTGACACAAACACCACACCTGATGGTTACTACACCTTGATGGTTGACACAAACACCACACCTTGATGGTTGACACAAACACCACACCTGATGTGGCTGACACATACACTACACCTATGGTTGACACAAACACCACACCTTGATGGTTGACACAAACACCACACCCTTGGATGGTTACTACACCTTGATGGTTGACACAAACACCACACCTGATGGCTGGCCACAAACACTACACCTTGATGGTTACCACACCTTGATGGTTGGACACAAACACTACACCTTGATGGAGCGACACAAACACTACACCTTGATGGCCACACAAACACTACACCTTGATGGTTGACACAAACACCACACCTTGATGGTTGACACAAACACCACACCTTGATGGTTGACACACCACAATCTTGATGGTTGACACAAACACCACACCTTGATGGTTGACACAAACACCACACCTGATGGTTGACAAACACCACACCTTGGATGGTTGACACAAACACCACACCTGATGATTGACACAAACACCACACCTTGATGGGTTGACACAAAACACTACACCTTGATGGCTGACACAAACACCACACCTTGATGGTTGACACACAAACACCACACCCTTGATGGTTGACACAAACACCTACACCTTGATGGTTGACACAAACACCACACCTTGATGGTTGACACAAACACCACACCTTGATGGTTGACACATACACCACACCTTGATGGCTGACACAAACACTACACCCTGATGGTTGACACAAACACTGGCTGGTCTTGATGGTTGACACAAACACCACACCTTGATGGTTGACAAAACACACCTGATGGTTGACACATACACCACACCTTACGGTTGACACAACACCACACTTTGATGGCTGATACACAACACTACACCCTTGATGGTTGACACAAACACCACACCTTGATGGTTGACACAAACACCACACCTTGATGGTTGACACAAACACCACACCCTGATGGTTGACACAAACACCACACCTTGATGGTTGACACAAACACCACACCTGGATGGTTGACACAAACACCACACCTTGATGGCTGACACAAACACCACACCTGATGGTTGACAAACACCACCACACCTTGGATGGCTGACATATTGGCTAATTACACCTGATGGTTACCACACCTTGATGGCTGGACACAAACACTACACCTTGATGGTTGACACAAACACCACACCTGATGGCTGACACAAACACCACACCTTGATGGTTGACATAAACACCACACCTTACGGTTGACACAAACACCACACCTGATGGTTACCACACCTTGATGGCTGACACAAACACCACACCTTGATGGTTGACACAAACACTACACCTTGATGGCTGGGACACACACCACACCTTGATGGTTGACATACACCACACCTTGATGGTTGACACAAACACCACACCTTGATGGCTGACACAAACACCACACCTTGATGGCTGACACAAACACCACACCTCGATGGTTGACACACAAACACCACACCTTGATGGTTGACATACACCACACCTTGATGGCTGACACAAACACTACACCTGATGGTTGACACACATTACACCACACCTTGATGGTTGACATAAACACCACACCTTGATGGCTGACAAACACCACACCTTGATGGTTACCACACCTTGATGGTTGACACAAACACCACACCTTGATGGTTGACACAAACACTACACCTGATGGTTACTACACCTGATGGTTGACACAAACACCACACCTTGATGGCTGGGACACAAACACTACACCTTGATGGTTGGGATACAAACACCACACCTGATGGTTGACACAAAACACCACACCTTGATGGCTGACACAATTACACCTTGATGGTTGACACAAACACTTACACCTTTGGATGGCCGACACAAACACCACACCTGATGGCTGACACAAACACCACCTGATGGCTGACACAAACACCACACCTGATGGTTGACACAAAATACCACACCTCAGATGGTTACTTACACCTTGGATGGCTGACACAAACACCACACCCTGATGGTTGACACAAACACCACACCTTGATGGTTGACACACACACTACACCTGATGGTTGACACAAACACCACACCTTGATGGTTACCACACCTGATGGTTGACACAAACACCACACCCTTGATGGCTGACACAAACACCACAATCTTGATGGTTTACACAAAATACTACACCTTGATGGCTGACACATACACTACAATTCTGATGGCTGGACATGTTAATTACACCTTGATGGTTACTACACCTGATGGCTGACACAAACACCACACCTTGATGGGTTACTACACCTTGATGGTTGATACAAAACACCACCTTGATGGTTGACATACACTACACCTTGATGGTTGACACATACACCACCTTGATGGTTACCACACCTTGATGGCTGATGGTTAAACACTACACCTTGATGGCTGACACAAACAATTACACCCTTGATGGTTGACATAAACACCACACCTTGGATGGCTGACACAAACACCACACCTGATGGCTGATACAAACACCACACCTTGATGGTTGACACAAACACTTACACCTTGATGGTTACCACACCTGATGGTTGGACACAAACACCACACCTTGATGGTTGACACAAACACCACACCTGATGGTTGACACATACACCACACCTGATGGTTGACACAAACACCACACCTTGATGGTTACCACCTTACGGTTGACACAACACCACACCTGATGGTTACCACACCCTTGATGGCTGACACAACACCACACCTGATGGCTGACACATACCACACCTGATGGCTGATACATACACCACCACACCCTTTGATGGTTACTACACCTGATGGCTGATACAAACACCACACCTTGATGGTTGACAAACACCACACCTGATGGCTGACACAAACACCACACCTTTGATGGTTGACACAAACACCACACCTTGATGGTTGTACAAACACCACACCTTGATGGCTGACACAAACACCACACCTGATGGTTGACACAAACACTACACCTTGATGGTTGACACATACACCATTAAATTTGATGGTTGACACAAACACCACACCTTGATGGTTACTACACCTTGATGGTTGACACAAACACCACACCTTGATGGTTGACATTAAACACTACACCTTGATGGTTACTACACCTTGGATGGCTGACACAAAATAACTACACCTTGATGGCTGACACAAACACCACACCTTGATGGTTACTACACCTTGGATGGTTGACACAAACACCACACCTTGATGGTTGACACAAACACCACACCTTGATGGTTGACACATACACCACACCTTGATGCTGCTGACACAAACACCACACCTTGGATGGTTGACACAAATACCCACACCTTGATGGTTGACACAAACACCACACACCTTGATGGTTGACATACACCAATCTTGATGGTTGACACAAAACACCACACCTTGATGGTTACCACACCTGATGCTGACACAAACACCACACCTGATGGCTACAAAACACTACACCTTTGATGGTTGACACAAACACCACACCTGATGGTTGACACAAACACCACACCTTGATGGTTGACACACCTGATGGTTGACACAAACACCACACCTGATGGCTGACACAAACACCACACCTTGATGGTTGACACAAACACCACACCTTTATGCTGACACAAACACCACACCTGATGGTTGACATAAACACCACACCTTGATGGTTGACACAAACACCACACCTTGATGGTTGACACAAACACCACACCTTTGATGGCTGGGACACAAAACACCACACCTTGATGGGCTTAATACAAACACCACACCTTGATGGTTGACACATACACCACACCTTGATGGTTGACACAAACACCACACCTTTGATGGTTACTTACACCTTGATGGTTGACATAAACACCACACCTTGATGGTTGACACAAATACTACACCTTGATGGCTGACACAACACCACACCTTGATGGTTACCACACCTTGATGGTTACTACACCCTTGATGGCTGACACAAACACCACACTCCTGATGGTTGACATAAACACCACACCTTGATGGTTGATACAAACACCACACCTTGATGGTTACCACCTGATGGCTGGGATACAAACACCACACCTTGATGGTTGACACAAACACCACACCTGATGGTTGACACAAACATCACACCTGATGGTTGACATACACCACAATTCCTTGATGGTTGACACAAACACCACACCTTTGATGGTTACCACACCTGATGGTTGACACAAACACCATACCTTGATGGTTGACACAAACACCACACCTTGATGGTTGACATAAACACCACACCTTGATGGCTGACACAAACACCACACCTGATGGTTGACACATATACAATTGCTGAATCTTCGGATGGCTGACACAAACACCACACCTTGATGGTTGACATACACCACACCTTGATGGTTACCACACCCTGATGGTTGACACAAACACCACACCTGATGGTTGCTGACACAAACACCAATCTTGATGGTTGTCAAACACCACACCTTGATGGTTGACATAAGCACCACACCTTTGATGGCTGATACAAACACCATGTCTGATGGTTACCACCTTGATGGGTTACTACACTTTGATGGTTACTACACCTGATGGTTGAGCACAAACACCACACCTGATGGCTGACACAAACACCACACCTGATGGTTGACATAAACACCACACCCTTGATGGTTGACATATACACCACACCTTGATGGGTTGACACAAACACCACACCTTGATGGTTGACATACACCACACCTTTGATGGTTAAATACACCTGATGGTTGACACAAACACTAATAATCTTTGATGGTTGACACAAACACCACACCTTGATGGTTGACACAAACACCACACACCTTTGATGGTTGACACATACACCACACCTTGATGGTTGATACATACACCACAATCTTGATGGCTGACACATACACCACCTTGATGGTTGACACAAACACTACACCTTGGATGGTTACTACACCTTGACATGATACAAACACCACACCTTCGATGGTTGACACAAACACCACACCTTGATGGTTGACACAAAACACCACCTTGATGGGTTGACACATACACCACACCTTGATGGTTGACACAACACTACACCTTGATGGTTACTGCTACACCTCGATGGTTACTACACCTTGATGGTTGACACAAACACCACACCTGATGGTTGACACAAACATCACACCTTGATGGGTTGACACAAAACACCACCTTGATGGTTGACACATACACAATCTTTGCTGAATTTGATGGTTGACACACAAACACCACACCTTGATGGCTGATACATGACACCACACTCCTTTGATGGTTACCGGGCACCTGATGGGTTGGGATACAAACACCACACCTTGATGGCTGACACAAACACCACACCTTGATGGCTGACACAAACACCACACCCTTGGATGGTTGACACACACACCAGAATTCCTGGATGGTTGACACATACACCACACCTGATGGCTGACACATACAATCACACCTTGATGGCTGACACAAACACCACACCTTGATGGGTTACCATACCCTGATGGTTGGACACAAACACCACACCTGATGGTTGACACAAACACTCACACCTTGGATGGTTGACACAAACACTACACCTTGATGGTTGACAAACACCACACCTTGATGGCTGACACAAACACCTCACACCCTTGATGTGTCACTACACCTGATGGGTTGACACAAACACCACACCTTGATGGCTGACACATACACTACACCTGATGGTTGACACAACACCACACCTTGATGGCTGACACAACACTACACCTTGATGGTTGATACACATACACTACACCCTTGATGGTTCGCCTACACCTGATGGTTACCACACCTTGATGGTTTACTACACCTGATGGTTAATACACCTGATGGTTACCACACCTTGATGGTTACCACACCTGATGGTTACCATACACTTTGATGGTTGACACATACACCACACCTGATGGTTGACACAAACACCACTAATCTTGATGGTTGACACATACACCACACCTTGATGGCGAAGGCCAAACACCACCTGATGGTTGACACACAAACACCACACCTTGATGGTTACCACACCTTGATGGTTGACACAAACACTACACCTTGATGGTTGACACAAACACTACACCTTGATGGCTGACATACACCACACCTTGATGGCTGACAATACAAACACCACACCTTGATGGTTACCACACCTTGATGGTTGACACAAACACCACACCTTGATGGCTGACACATACACCACACCTGGATGGCTGACACAAACACCACACCCTGATGGTTGACACATACACCGCCAATCTTGATGCATGGGATACAAACACCACACCTGATGGCTGACACAAACACCACACCTGATGGCTGACACAAACACCACAATTGATGGTTGACACAAACACCACACCTTTGATGGTTGACACAAACACCACACCTGATGGTTGACACATACACCACCTTGATGGCTGATACAAACACCACACCTTGATGGTTGACAAAACACCACACCTTGGATGGTTGACATACAAACACTACACCTTGATGGTTGAGCTGTACAAACACTGTACCTTGATGGCTGACAAACACTACACCTTGATGGGTTGACAAAACACCACACCTTGATGGCTGACACAAAACACTCACACCTTGATGGTTGACACAAACACCACACCTTGATGGGTTGACACAAACACCACACCTTGATGGTTACTACACCTTGATGGTTACTACACCTTGATGGGTTGACACAAACACTACACCTGATGGCTACACAAACATCCACACCTTGATGGTTGACATAAACACCACACCTTGATGGTTGACACACCTGATGGTTACCACACCTTGATGGTTGACACAAACACTACACCTTGATGGTTACTACACTTCCTGATGTTGTTTCACACCTGATGGCTGATTACACTTGATGGTTACCACCTTGATGGTTGGCCATGTACCACACCTTGATGGTTGACATGCCACTCACACCTTGATGGTTGACACAAACACTACACCTTGATGGTTGATACAAATACTACACCTTGATGGTTGATACAAACACCACACCTTGATGGTTGACATAAACACCACACCTGATGGCTGACACAAACACCACACCTTGATGGTTGACACAAACACCACACCTGATGGTTTAGGGATACACATACACCACACCTTGATGGTTACCACACCTTGATGGTTACCACACCTTGATGGTTGACACAAACACCATCACCTTGATGGTTGACAAAACATACTATTACAGTTTGTCTTTTTAGTTCACTTTGTTACTACAATGTAGACCAAGATATTTTTATTGTCCACATTTATGGTACAGTACAAATATTTTTTATGACCGAGTAAACTTGCAGACAGATCTTATTAATGTGGTATAGCCATAAATATCCTTCAGTAATGACAGCCAAATATGAGGTCAAGTGAACATTTTTGGCCAGCCTCCACCTTTGATAAGACCAAGTTACAACAAGTTATTCTGCCAAGTATCCAACAAGTCTCTATGACTCAGCGTTAAACAATAACTAACTCAATCTAAGTTCATCAAACCTAATAACAGGAGGTAAAAATTAGTAAAGCATTTTTTTAGAACAATAATTATGTTCATAGGTTTTTATCTGATACATTCAGCAGTGATTTTTTTGTGCTGCAAAATTAGTGAAATGTATCTTACCCTAACATAAACTAATGTTACACTACCTAACCTAACCTAACCTAAGAGAGCCACAACGCACATGACAAACAATTAAGTTCTCTAGAAAAAATTCAATTTCTTTTTATAAAATGCATTTGCAGAGTTAACTAACTTTTATAATAATTTCTCCAACATATGTATAAATCTGTTGATATATAAACGTAACTTGGGATGACACTATTATGGCTTTTAACCTTTGGTTATATCTGTGAATGATCATAGGAAAGGTTAGGTTAGGTTAGTTGTGTACAGTACAGTAGAGTACAGGGAACACAGTACCTTAGCTGTACATGTTAAGGTTAGGTTAATTGTGTACAGTACAGTACAGTACAGTAGGTACAGGGAACACAGTACCTTAGCTGTACATGTTAAGGTTAGGTTAGTTGTGTACAGTACAGTACAGTACAGTACAGTACAGGGAAAACAGTACCTTAGCTGTACATGGTTGTGACAGAAGTCATGGTCAAGACTCTCCTCCCACAGCTCCACCACGTCATGACACACTCTCCTGTTAACAAGATCACAAAATTATAATTATTGACAACATCTAAAAGTTCTCTTTCAATTTCTTTTACTATAGTGTATATGTAGGGTACAGTATATACCTGTATAACTAGCTCTATTCTCTAGGGGCACACACACACACACAAGGTCACCATCAACCACACCAAAACCCTAGTCATGCACATCAATACCGCCACCACTCCAGTGCAAGCCCCAGCAGTCACAGTGGGTGCCCATCCTCTCCAGCTGGTGCAGTCTGCCAAACTCCTGGGTGTAACTATAGGCAACAAACTGGACTGGAAGGCCCATGTAAATAACACAGTCAAGGCAGCCTCGTACCGTCTCTACATGCTCACGACGACTTAGGTCACTTGGGACACCACGCCAGAGCTGAGGACCATCTACAACGTCTTTATTCTCCCCAAACTTACATATGCGTCACCAGCCTGGTCGTCTTCTCTCAACTCCACCCAACAACGTCAGCTAGAAGGTACAGAAAAGGGCCTGCAGAATCATGCCGGCGCCAGAATACTCCCCGGCTACACCAGCTCTCCACCCTGGAAATGCCATCCCTCAGTGACCTCACCACCAAGCACTGAAGTTTGGCAGTGGACTACTGCACCACCTCGTCATCGCCGCCACCTGCAGCCCCACCCAACTCGCGCGCAGTCCGCCACTACAACAAAATTCAGCCCATAAGAGCCTGCACCGATAGATATAAGAACAGCACCATCCATCTATTGTTAAAATAATAAACAACTCCTGATTTATGTACTGTACAGTCCTGTAAATGTATTCAATGCATATTATATCATTATGTCTAAATCAAATGTAAGTCTGTATATTTTCAGCCACCGACTGCAACATTAATAAACCGTTTATTATTATTATTATTATTATTATTATTATTTATTATTATACACACACACACACACACTGCCACGCACACTGCCCGCAGCGCACACACTGCCACACACGCACACACGCCGCACACACACACACACACACACACACACACTGCACACCCGCGTGCACACACCTGCGACGCACACGCCACGCACACGCACACGCCACGCACACACCACACACACACACACACACACACACACACACAATCCGGGCTCTACTACCACCTGAGATCCCTAGTCCGGTGCTGTTGACCCACAACCGCATCCAGCCCATCGTGCACGAACTGATCGCTATAAGAACAGCCCAGTCCCAACCATTGTAAAAATTATCAATAACTTGTAATAAACCAGTGTATTCCTCCCAGTAAATACTACCAATGTCACTATGTTGAAATGAACTGTGAGCTTTTCCCCATCTAGTTATTATATGTCTTATTTGTGTCACTTATGTTACTTGTATATTATTTGCTTTCCCCAAATATGTAACTGTATATTTTCAGCCTTCTGGCTGCCAAGCTCTTTCAATAAACCGTTAATTATTATTACTGTATTTATTTATTATTACACACACATAGTCAGACTCTTACAAAATATTGAGGTCATCTTCAGGGGACAGGAAGTTTACCTGTTACATGCTTGTGTCAGGTGGTGTGTGGCAGCACTGCCAGTCTAGAGTTGCTTGAAACTCTCCATAAAAATCAAGCTACAGTAAAAGTCCAAAAATCCGGATGCCAGAAATGGACACCCGATCGGACTTTTCAAAACCGATTTTTTTTTTAGCGGGCATTTGTGTGCATGGCGCTTCGTGAGCGCCACAGCTGCACAGCGACAACAAGCGACCACGTGGTCGCCACTTTAAAATGGGCAATCAAACTGTGACCATACCGTATATACTAGTCTATAACCCCCTCGTTATCAGTCGACCTGATTTTTTGCAAGTCGTTAATTTATATTCCTCGTTTATAGTTCCACCCACGTTTTTGAGGGTAATGGAACAACAAAACCACTAAAAAGCTCTCGTCTATAAACTGAGGCTTGCCGTGCATGACCACGAAGGCAAATTGTTTACCATTTATTATTACGACACTTTACACTGAAACGCGGGTAGTTTCAACAAAAATATTGTATATTTCCATTCAAGTATTTATTCAAGTCAATTAGGAAATACAACAGTTTTTAAACTAAACCATTCAGCGATTACGGTAACATCTTTTGACGAAAGCGAAAGTCATTGTTTTCGTCATGATTTTATCCACTTTCCACTGTAATACGTATGTAATTTCAGGAAAATATTACATTTCCGTGAATGTATTATATCAAGCACAGTATGAATAGAATATCATTGTAATATATCAAATTTTAACAACTATTAATCAAGCGAGTAACATCTCTTGAACGGAGCTTAGGTAAAGTCTTTTGTTTTCGTCATGTATTTTATCCTATTTTACATTGAAATACGTCACGTTTCCACAAAACTACTATTTATCTCCGAGAATATATTCATTCAGGCGCAGTTTAGGTAAAATAGGCAGTGATGTAATAGTTTTAACTGAAAGCGATTCGAAAAACACGTACCCTCTAGCCCTGTTCAAAGGGGACTGAGGCTGTTTGGTGCTGCAGGCGATGACAAGGAAAATGATTTTGATGGATTTTAATGAAAATATTCAGAAATATGGTATCGTAGTATTTATTCAAGTCAATTAGGATAGAATATTATTGTAATACAACAGTTTTTGACTGAAAACCATTCGGCGATTACGGTAACATCTTTTGAGCGAAAGAAAGCAAAGTCATTGTTTTCATCACGATTTTATCCCCTTTCCACTGTAATAAATCGTTCAGCAAAAATATTACATTTCCGTGAATGCATTATATCAAGCACAGTATGAATAGAATACCATTGTAATATAACAATGTTTTTGAGTCTACTCTTTCCATTTACAGAGTACTGTACAAGCCCATAATAATGGCTCTAAAGTAGATAAACTTCGTTGTGTGAAGAGAAAGAAGAACACATTGAAATTGAGTGACAAACTTCAAATAATTAAACTAGAACGTGGTGTGAGCAATACTGTTCTAATGGAAACATACGACATTGGAAAGTCTACAATTTATGATATATAAAAGGCAAAGAATAAAATTTAGAATTACAGCTTTTCATTAAAACTGCTGCGTTTGATAAATGAAGCATGCTTTATTTGCAAATGAATAAACTATCAAAATGTACCTGTTCATTTCTTCTTTATTCTTCATTAAATTTGAATTTTAAAAGTACTGCCTGAGAATCCGAAAAATCCGAAAATCCGGACCGACCCAATCCCCAAGCAGTCCGGATTTTTGGACTTCTACTGTACCTGTACTGCATGTAATGCCATGAAATTGTGTACACTTCATCACTGATATATCCGTGATCGACACCGGCAGGTTTTGGTCAATTTTTAACTGCCTACATCACGCCCTTAAAATTCACGGGTGTTTGGGCATCAAAATGGCCGTGAATTGACAATTACGAATATCCTTTGCTGACCAATGGGGAGGGTGTACATTTGTGGTATCGTAAAAAAAAAAAAAAAATTTTTTCATTATTTTTTTTTTTAAGTACATACAGGTATTAGTATAACTCGGGAAATACTGAGATACTGTATATAAAATTATCTTGGAAAATCTTGGAATATCTGGCCACCTGCATCGCCTACCATGCCTCTGTGACCTACCATGCCTCTGCTCCTACCATGCCTCTGTGACCTACCATGCCTCTGTGTCACCTACCATGCCTCTGTCACCTACCATGCCTGTCACCTACCATGCCTGTTCACCTACCATGCCTCTGTGTCACCTACCATGCCTCTGTCACCTACCATGCCTCTGTGTCACCTACCATGCCTCTGTGACCTACCATGCCTCTGTGCACCTACCATGCCTCTGTGTCACCTACCATGCCTCTGTTCACCTACCATGCCTCTGTCACCTACCATGCCTCTTCACCTACCATGCCTCTGTCTACCATGCCTCTGTGTCACCTACCATGCCTCATGTCACCTACCATGCCTCTGTGTACCTACCATGCCTCTGTGTCACCTACCATGCCTCTGTGTCACCTACCATGCCTCTGTCACCTACCATGCCTCTGTGTCACCCACCATGCCTCTGTGTCACCTACCATGCCTCTGTCACACCTACCATGCCTCTGTCACCTACCATGCCTCTGTGTCACCCTACCATGCCTCATGTCACCTACCATGCCTCTGTGTCACCTACCATGCCTCTGTGTCACCTACCATGCCTCTGTACCCTCGTGACCTACCATGCCTCTGTCACCTACCATGCCTCTGTCACCTACTATCCTCTGTCTCACCTACCATGCCTCTGTGTCACCTACCATGCCTCTGTCCTACCATGCCTCTGTGTCACCTACCATGCCTCTGTGCCTACCATGCCTCTGTTCCAGCCTCTGTGTCACCTACCATGCCTCTGTCACCACCTTGTCCCTACCATGCCTCTGTGTCACCTACCATGCCTCTGTGCTCACCTACCATGCCCAACCTCTTGTGTCACCTACATGCCTCTGTCACCTACCATGCCTCTGTGTCACCTACATGCCTCTGTGTCACCTACCATGCCTCTGTGTCACCTACCATGCCTCTGTGTCACCTACCATGCCTCTGTGTCACCTACCATGCCTCTGTGTCACCTACCATGCCTCTGTGTCACCTACCATGCCTCTGTGTCACCACCATGCCTCTGTGTCACCTACCATGCCTCTGTGTCACCTACCATGCCTCCTGTGTCACCTACCATGCCTCTGTGTCACCTACCATGCCTCTGTGTCCTACCATGCCTCTGTCTTGTCACCTACCATGCCTCTGTGTCACCACCCTGTGCCTACCATGCCTCTGTGTCACCTACCATGCCTCTGTGTCACCTACCGCCTCTGTGTCACCTACCATGCCTTTGTGTCACCTACCATGCCTCTGTGTCACCTACCATGCTTCACTCTTCACCTACAGTGTTGTAAGTATTACTTATTTTACTTTTAGTCATTACATGTACTGCACATATATGGGTGGATAATTTTTTATTGTTGTATTTTTGTAGGAGGGAGGAAGTGCCTTGATAAGTTGGAACTTGGGACAACTAGGCAAGGCCAGAGCCCCATATGTGCCCAGTTATTGAGGGTTTACTGTATTTAGGTTCATACACTAACAATATTAATATTCCTCCAAATATCCCACACGAGCTACTGAGCTGTAGTATACAGTATTCTCAGCCTCTTGTTTACAGAGAGGTACACTGCTCTACCTAACACTGTTGCCAGCACTCACTGAGGCACTGTTGTTGTCACTACTCAAGAGGGTTGGTGCTTACTACAGGATTTGTCTTGAACACTTACTAAATATTATTGTAGCATATTTAAC
This sequence comes from Homarus americanus, assembly GCF_018991925.1. Classification (NCBI taxonomy): domain Eukaryota; kingdom Metazoa; phylum Arthropoda; class Malacostraca; order Decapoda; family Nephropidae; genus Homarus; species Homarus americanus. The sequence continues at coordinate 25,073 of NW_024715336.1, forward strand.
ACAACTAAATAAATATTATTGTAGTGTATAATATCTCCATATACCCAGGTTTATTCACTGATCAGTTGTCTAAGTCCAGAATTAGCCAAATCGAGTCATCATGTATCAATTATTTATATAATGCAAATTAAAATGTTATACGACAATGGTTTAGTAGTGCTGTTAATGTTTGGGCTGTGTAAGTGTCTTGGCATGTCACCCCCACCAAAGTTACATTTATTTATTACAGTATTATTTACTTTATTATTGATGTGTTATTCTTAGTTGGCTAAATGCACTAGATTATTGTTTGAAGTTCTCCTATATTTCTTACGTTACGTTATGTTTTGCTAAGCCAATTCTGTTACTTTAATCTTAATCATTCACAATTTGTAATTCTTGTTTATTGTGTTTATTACAGATCTATGGATACTGATGTTGCATTAAGTTGAACAAAACCTCCCAATGCTTACCTTCATTTTCATAACAATTACCAGTATTGCTGTGTGTACATCTAGAAAACACTTATGTTTGCAAAGTAATAATACAGATTATTTTATGTGGCAGCCAAGGCAAGGTGCAAAAACTGAACAGAAAACAACGAATAATAAAACACAAAAATTTGGAAATTGTCGAATGTCAAAATATTTCAAATTTGGTTAATTCATATTTTGGGGTAACTTGAGTGACCCAATTTTGTCAAATTAACGAGGGTACAGTGGACAAAGATTAAAGAAGGATCTCACCAAAAGAGGCAGCGGTTGTGTGAGAGAGGAGTGAAGGTGTATCCTCCACCATACTCAGGAACCTTGATGTCTTGCAGGGTGCTCTGAGCTGCTCCTAATAGAGAAACACTCACATGAGACCTACGCCGTGTACAGTCACTAAGGTGTAGTTATGGCTCATTACAGTGTAGTTATGGCTCACCACTACCACCACAACACCACTACCACCAGAAAAAGGTTAAGGATTTTTACATGTTTTCACAATAATTCTTAGTATCATAGAAGTACAGTATTTTAAAAGGAGACATTACTAGAATTATAATTTTTTTACTTTATATCTTCGACTAACCTTCAACCAGCATTGTTAGTTAGCAGGGCATGAAGAAGAGTAATGTCAAAACCTAACCTAACCCACGGCTCCATTATCTGACGGTGAAAAAATTTGTTTCTTTGTGAGCAAAAGTCGTAAAGGCTTGAAAATAAGTTAATGTAAGAGAACAGCACTGCCACCACCAGGAGTTGTCTGAGAACAGCACTGCCACCACCAGGAGTTGTCTGAGAACAGCACTGCCACCACCAGGAGTTGTCTGAGAACAGCACTGCAGGTTGTCTGAGAACAACACTCTGCCACCACCAGGAGTTGTCTGAGAACAGCACTGCCACCACCAGGAGTTGTCTGAGAACAGCACCACCACCAGGAGTTGCAGAACAGCTGCACCAGGGTCCGAGAACAGCACTGCCACCACCAAGTTGTCTGAGACAGCACTGCCACCACCAGGAGTTGTCTGAGACAACACTGCCACCACCAGGAGTTGTCTGAGAACAGCACTGCACCACCAGGGTTGTCTGAGAACAGCACTGCCACCACCAGGAGTTGTCCGAAGAACAGCACTGCCACCACCAGGAGTTGTCCGAGAACAGCACTGCCACCACCAGGGTTGTCTGAGAACAGCACTGCCACCACAGGGGTTGTCCGAGAACAGCACTGCCACCACCACCAGGAGTTGTCTGAGAACCACTGCCACCAGGAGGTTGTCCGAACAGCACTGCCACCACCAGGAGTTGTCGCACACCGGGTTGTCGAGAACAGCACTGCCACCACCAGGAGTTGTCCGAGACAGCACTGCCACAGAAGGAGTTGTCCGAGAACAGCACTGCCACCACAAGGGTTGTCCGTGTCATTCATTTTCTTCACACATGCTCTTATCCTTACAGTCAGTACAGATTATTAAAGAAAGGCAACTTCATATTTTAATTATAAGTTAATTACTGTATAAGTTTTTTCTCTACATAAATCACCTCTAGGAGGCGGGGCATGAAGGAAACACCAAACAAACCTTTGGAAACCTGACCTAACATTTCTTAACCTTTATGTCCTAACCCGACTCTCACACCCTCTCTCACTACATCCTCACTTGCCCTAAGACCTCCTCCTACAGGTCCCCAGCCGTTACCAACACCTCTTCCCTCCCAGACCAGATATCCCTCCTCCAGTCACAGGCCTGGCACTAGGGACCTGCCACTCTTTGCCATAAACAGATAAAATGTAGAACTCCCCACACACACTCATCATTCTCTCACTTTATGTAACTTGACAGACCTATGACCCTTCGAATTTCTACGCCCTAAATGTACGAGTCATAAAGGCAAGTATGAACTTTTCATACTTCCCTGTTGGGCGCTGTAAAACTCTGCGCTTCACCTTGCACAGGATGTAAGGGGGTGCCCAATAAACTAGCCCCCTCGGGGGCAAATCTGAATCTGAATCTTTATGTCCTAACACCATAATAATTATTACCTTGTTCATGTTTTCGGTTTTTTGTATGGGATGTTTTCTGTGTTCAGATGAGGAGTGATCCATAAACTCTTAAGTGATTCTTTACAAATTAGGAAAGGTTAGGTCAGGTTTTCAAAGGTTTGTTTGGTGTTATGTGTGGTATTTTACCCCACATTTTCCCTCTACTGTACTGCAAAGTCATGCCCACTTTAAATAAGTAATATTGTTGGTAATTTTATCAGTTAAAATATTCGAAAACTATAAGTTTTCGACAGAAACACAATACAGAGATCCCTCGGTTAATGAGTTACCTCCCATAAGATTCTTAATTTCGGTTAACGAGCAATCCCTCGGTTAACGAGTATCTTACGAGCCGACCTCAACATGTTTTAGCTTGCATTTGGCGGTCCACCAGCTGTAGTATTAGTCCGCCAATACAGTAATCGGTTCTAGGGCTTAAATTCCTTACTATTTTAGTATATATCAAGAAGTTTATACTATTCAATAATTTTAAAGTTTAATATTCAATTTTAGTCAATTTAACAATTATTGAACATAATTGAAGTAAGGTCACTAGTTTTATGCACGCCATCCAGCCTCTTAACACACCAAACAAGCGTTAGTCTCTCTGTTTTCAGTGGAGGTAACATCTTGCTTGAGACTCTCTTCAACTAAACGCTTTTTTTCTGTGTTTAGCCAAATTATTGGTCAATTTGAAATTTATTTTACATATTGACAATATATATTGCAGTGCAGTGTTGATTTAAAGAAAATATTCTTTATTTACAGCTAGTTTAAACTTAAAAAATCACGTGTTGACATTGTTTGAATCCATCATGGGGCCTAAGAGATCAAGAAAAGCGATTTCAATTCAAACCAAGCAGGAAATTATAATAAAAACATGAAGAAGGCATTAGAACAAATGCGCTATGCAAAGAATATGGCATGTCGACATCAACTGTGTCGACAATTCTTGCACAGAAAGACAAATTCAAGGAAGTGAAAGTGAGAGACAAATCTACCACAGTGTTTAAAGGTAGATACCTAAATGCAGAAACAGAGAGGTTAATTCTCATTTGGATTAGGGAAAAACAGATGAAAAGTGATTCAGTTTCAACTGAATTCATTTGTGAGAGAGCCAGGGAGATTTACGAACATTTAAAGACAGATCAACCTAGTTCTTCTGAAACTGAGTTTGAAGAGTTTAGGGCCAGCAAGGACTGGTTCGATAAATTTAAGAAAAGAAGTGACATTTACAGCGTTGTTAGGCATGGTGAGGCTGCCAGTGCAGATAAAGAAGGAGCTGAAAATTTTTTAGTGGAGTTCAAGGAACTGGTGGATGAAGAGAATTATCTTCCACAGCAAGTGTTCAATGTGGATGAAACCGGGCTGTTCTGGAAGAAAATGCCCAAAAGGACCTTCATCACCAGAGAAGAAGCCTCTTTACCCATGAAAGACCGTCTCACTCTATTGCTTGGTGACAATGTTTCAGGGGATTTCCGACTGAAGCCTATGCTTGTCTACCACTCTGAGAACCCCAGGGTGTTCAAGCAACAAAAAGTGGTAAGACGACAACTTGGAGTTTATTGGAAGTCCAACTGTAAGGCATGGGCTGTTGAGGTGTTTTGCCCTTCTGTCAAGAGCTACCTAACCACCAATAAACTCCCTTTAAAGGCTCTTCTCCTCATGGATAATGCCCCTGGTCATGACCCTGAACTTGCCAGAACTTTGAGTCTCAATTTGACTTTGTCAAAGTGTTTTTTTGCCCCAACACTACATCAATCATGCAGCCAATGGACCAGAATGTGATCAGCAACTTCAAGAAGCTGTACATGAAAAAAATGTTCAGAAGGTGTCATCAGGCAACTTCCACTGATCCTGAACTAACACTGGCACAGTTCTGGAAGGCAAAGTTTAACATCCTGGAGGCTGTAAAATTGATAAGTGTCATCATGGCAAGAAGTCTCCAATAGATCCCTCAATTCTGCATGGAAAGCACTGTGGCCAACAGCAGTCCATGATTTTGGGGGATTTGAGGAAGAAGCGGAGTTGGACCAGGAGATTGTGTCCATTGGTCAGTCATTGGGCCTTGAAGTGGAGGAGGAGGATGTAGAAGAGCTTGTGATGTCTCATGAACAGGAACCTACTCCTGAAGACTTGAAACAACTGGATGAGATGTTAGAAACAGACAGTGGTGAGGAGGAAAAGGAAAGTGATGACCATATGTCTTCTTCAGACTTAAAAGATGTTGTTCACCACTGGGAGATGTCCAGGAAACTGGCTTCAAGGCACCCAGATGTGGAAACAACAGAACCTATTTTGTGTTATGTTGAGGACAAAGTGGTCTGCTTCTTCAAGAACCATCAGGAGAAATGCCCCACAACCAAAAATTTACAGGTTCTTCTAAAAGGCAGCGGGAGAAAGATGCCACCCCTCAGCCTTCCACTTCAAAAAGGAGAGAGGATTTTCCTGTTGGAGAATCTGTGAGTCCAGAGGTTCCTGACATTATTATGGAAGGTGACTCGCCTTCCAAGAAGACAGTAAAATGCTTCTCCTCCACCCCCACTTCTAATTCACATCAGCATCATCAACCAGGAACCTTCTACATACACCTCAAAGTAAGTGTACTTTACTGCATTTTTTTTTCTTTGTATGTAGTTTTTGGTGAGCTGGAACCAATTACCCAATATCCCATTGAAACAATGGATTCGGTTAACGAAAGACCCTCTGGAACGAACTGTGTTTGTTAACCGAGGGACCACTGTATATACAGTATACACAGCTCCTCCCCGACTTACGATGGGGTTAGGGACCCAAATCCAGGTCGTAAGTCGGAAATGCTTAAATAATACATAGAAAATCTAAAATGGTGTCTTTTTCTTCTCAGCACCACAAAACACCGACTTTTAAGCTTGCCAGCCATTTTAAAGTGAATTACAAACGAAAATTTTGTATGTGTACTGACTTTGGGACTGAAATAATTTAACAAAATTTTGGTATGATTAGGCAGGTCTAAGTCAAAATATATATATATATATATATATATATATATATATATATATATATATATATATATATATATATATATATATATATATATATATATATATATATATATATATATATATATATATATATATATATATATATATATATATATATATATATATATATATATATATATATATATATATATATATATATATATATATATATATACACCCTCCACCACACCACCGAAAAATGTCAATACGATTGAGTCCCGTAGTGATCGCTGTACTGACAATTCTTTGTAATTCACTTTAAATGGCTGGCAAGTCTAAAAGTCGGTGTTTGTGGTGCTGAGAAGAAACGACCATTTGATTTATGTATTATTTAAGATTTCGACTTATACCGGATTGGGTCCAACCAAATGAAGTTGGGGAGAAGCTGTATATATATATAGTGGTCTCGGTTAACGAGCACACTTGTTCTAGAAGGTTGCTCGTTAACCCAAAACCATTGTTTCAATGGGTTTTGGGTAATTGGTTCCAGCTCACCGAAAATTGCCTAAATTCAACAAAAAGTAGAAATGCACTTACTTTGAGGTGTGTAGAATACCCTGGATGATGATGATGATGATGATGATGATGATGATGATGATGATGATGATGATGATAATGATGGGAATTAGAATGGGGTGGAAGAGAAGTCCCCATGGCGCCATTTCACCCATAAAATTTTCGCCTTCGGTGTAATTCAAGATTATTTTCTTTAAATCAACACTGCACTGCATTATATATTGTCAATATGTAAAATAAATTTCAAAATGACCAATAATTTGCTTAAACAGCAAAAAAGCATTTAGTTGACGAGAGTCTCAAGCAAGATGTTACCTCCACTGAAAGGACACAAAGACTGACGCCTGTATGGTGTGTTGGCAGGCTGGATGGCGCACAACTAGTGACCCTACCTTCAATTATGTTCAATAATTGTTAAAATGACTAAAAATTTAATATTAAACTTTAAAATTATTGAATAGTGTCTTCTTGATATTTACTAAAAGGGTAAGGAATTTAAGCCCTAGAACCCATTACTGTATTGGCGGACTAATACTAAGGTGGACTGCCAAATGCTAATACATGTGGAGGTCGCTCGTAAGAAACTCGTGATCGAGGGATTGCTCGTTAACCGAGTTAAGAATCTTATGGAAGGTAACTCGTTAACCGAAATCTCAACTGAGGCGCTGTTAACCGAGGGACCTCTGTACAGGTACAGGTACCTCGACTTCATTACTTACTCGACCCACGACCACCCACACATACGACATGCCTCAGTCAGTACGACCACCCACACATACGACTGCCGCAGTCTGAACCAAAAATTTTTCAAATGACGCGTATTTTCTAGACCAAACGTTTCCGGTTGCAGGCACGAGAGCGTCGCGGTTTGGGTCGCCTGGTGGCTACAGCACCCACGCCAGAGCTTAGTTGGTGTTTGGCTGTCGTTGTATCCTGACAGTCACGCTCTGCACTGACATCATTTTTGTTACTAATTCACTTTAGAATGACTGGCGTAGAAGTGAGAGTGCTAGTGGTGCTCAGAAGAAAGAGACAGTCAATTACTGTACTTTGAGACGAAAATTAAGATAATAATGCAGTATGAAAATGGGAAAACTGTAGCAACTATTTCTCGCTACCTAGGCTTCTCGCGCTCAACCATATCTACTATTTTGAAGGACAAGGAAAGTATTCATGAGGTAGTGAAAGGATCAGCATCTATAAAGGGCAATATACGAATAAAAGACAAGGTCCTCTTCATGAGATGGAAAAATTACTCGATATGGATGGAAGATCAGATACAGAAGCGTGTACCCGTAAGCCTTCTAACCCTACAGGCCAAGGCAAGAAGTCTGTTGAAAGCCTGAAGGAGCAGGCAGGAGATGAGTGCGACAAACCTTCACAGCAAGTCATGGGTGGTTCCAAAGGTTTAAGAACCGCTACAGTTTGCACTGTAAAGTGAGTGGAGAGGCAGCAGAGCTGATGTGGGTGCTGCGAAGCTGTTAGGAGGAGCTAGATCGTGTCATCGTGGAGAAAATTTTGCCTGAGCAAATATTTAATGTGGATAAAAATGGATTATTCTGGAAGCGCATGCCAGACAGGGCATACATCCACAGAGGCGAAAACAATGCCGGGATTCAAGGTATTCAAGGACCGAATCACACTTCTGTTGTGGGGGAATGTAGCTGGTTTCAAGGTAAAGCCCTTCATGATCTATCATTCAGAGAACCCCAGGGCTTTTAAACATGTCAGCAAGCACACACTGCCAGTGTTTTATCGTACAGTCGGCCCTTAACATACGCCGGTTTAACATACACGGATTTGCAAATACGCGGATTGCCCAGCCGGAGGAATATTCTGTACATTGAAGTACAAGTAATTGAAATACAGTCGACCACGTTAATTCGGACCCCTTTAATCTGGATTTCGGATAATTCGGACAAAATCTGAACTTTTTTTTTTTTAGATTTGTAGGAATATTACATAAGCGGACCTTAAGCTAAAATGCTGGTCCACCCACTGCTGGAATAAAACACCAGCGTCTTTTGGTTAAATGTAACATCTCCACCACTAGTGTGGGGATGCAACTTTAGCTTCAGACATGAAAAATATTTACCATTTACTGCCAGTAAACAATGGAAACGTAAAATATGTACCAAATAGCAATGAAAAAGTTGTGCAATTTCCTTCAGCAATGGCAGCCGCAACTTACAATAGGCTAAATTACCTTACACATGTTTTCAGTAGTCTATGTTGAAGTTCTTAGCACAGGCTAGCTTATCATATCATATACAGGATCACAGTTCTCATTGATCTACAAAAAATACAGTAATAAAACCTTTTGATATTTCACTTAATATAATACCCGTAATCTACTTCAACCTCCTATTGTTTACAACGATGCATCACTCACCACCATGTATCAGCTAGACGGTACACGTGTTTTTGAATCGTTTTCAGTTAAACTTTACATCACATGTATATTTTACCTAAACTGCGCCTGAATGAATATATTCTCGAAATAAATAGTAGTTTGCTGAAACGATGTATTTTAATGTAAAATAGATAAAATACATGACCAAAAACAAAGATTTACCTAACCTTCCGATGTTCAAGAGAAGTTACTCGTTTTTTAATAGTTTTTGGTTAAAATACTGTTATATTACAATGGTATTCTATTCATACTGTGCTTGATATAATGCATTCACGGAAATGTAATATTTTTGCTGAAATGATGACGACATAGTGGAAAGTGGATAAAAATCGCGACAAAACAATGACTTTCGCTTTCTGCTCAAAAGATGTTACCGTAATCGCTCGATTGGTTTTCAGTTAAAAAATGTTGTATTACGATAATATTCTATCCTAATTGACTTGAATAAATACTACGATACCATATTTCTGAATATTTTCATTAAAATCCATCCAAATCATTTTCCTTGTCATCGCTCTAGCACCAAACAGCTCCCAGTCTCTGAAAACAGTAGAGGGCAGCGGTTTTTCAATCGCTTTCAGTTAAAAAACTGTTACATCACATGTAAATTTTACCTAAAATTGCTCGAATGAATATATTCTCGAAATAAATAGTAGTCATGGAACGTGATGTTTCAATGTAAAATAGGATAAAATACATGACGACAAAAGACTTTACCTAACCTTCCAATGTTCAAGAGATGTTACTCGTTTTTTAATAGTTTTCTAGTAAAATATTGTTATATACAATGATATTCTATTTATACTGTGCTTGATATAATACATTCACGAAATGTATATTTTTGCTGAAATTACGATGCATTACAGTGGAAAGTGGATAAAATCGACGGAAACAATGACTTAAATATAATGCAATATTAACCCTAAATCAAGACCGACAATCGAATTAAACGGACACTTCCCCATTAGTCCTAATTAACGAGGGTCGATTGCATGAATCAAATCGCCATGCACCAAACACTGCACACCACCGCCACCCACATCGCCACGCCACCCCCTCACTCAGTCAGTCTCGCTGTAAACGCTAAGGAATGTATTATATCAAGCACAGTATGAAGAATATCACTAATATAACAGTATTTAACCGAAAACTACTAAAAAACGAAAACATATCTTGAACATACGGAAGGTTAGGTAAAGTCATTTGTTTTCATGTAGTTTATCCTAATTTACATTGAAATGCATTACGCTTCAAAAACTACTATTTATTTCTGAGAATATATTCACTCAGTCACAAAGTTAAGGTAAATACGTGATGTAATATTTAATGGAGACACAGTATTGTAGTTTTTTTTCAAATTTAATTAACAAAGATTGATGTTTCAAATGTAATGAACAAAAATTTATGTACAGTATCATAAATAAACTTTAAAAATTAATACTTTATGTTTTACATCGCCCTGTGCTACCATACCATGCATTTGTTGCTTTGGGCTTACATGATGACGCAAGAGACTGCTCCAATCAAAATCTGACATCACAGCTGGTGGTAGCTAAAGCGCCGCTTCCATTGTTTACTGCTAGTTACTGGTAAATATTTTCAACCAATCTAAACTATTACATCCGCTTAGAGGCTCCCAATTTCACTTGGCCAAATAATTTGGTCTTAAAACCGATCATATACACAGGTATATATGGTAAATAAGGACACAAAGGCAAAAGTACACTGATTTTAACACTCACGGTATCTCTTTACCTAACCCCAGACATGTTAAGGGCCGACTGTAATAAGAAAGCCTGGATGACCCTAACTGTTTGAGTACTGGTTCCTTGACTTCTGTTTCATTCCACGAGAAGGAGTATTGTCTGCAACAAGGAATTGTATTCAAGATTTTATAATTTGGATAATGCCCGGACACCCACCACACCTGACTTACATGCACCCTGATGTTAAGGTAGTTCAATTCCAATCCTAACACCACCTCTGTCATCCAACCCATGGACTAAAGCATGTTTTTAAAGTGATATTTACGCATAAACTTCTCGCTTCAGGCTGTTGCTGCTACTGAAGGTGAGAGAAAGCTGAGAGTTTTTTAAGGACTACAAACATTTTGAAATGTATAAAGAACATAAAGCAGCATGGATGAGGTTACAGGTCAGTGCATGAATGAGTATGGAAGAATGTCCCGAAAGATATGTGAACAGTTTGAGGATTTAATGAAGATGAAGCACTTCTCATTAGTAAAAGACCCGGAGTTGGGAAACAGCTTGAGTTAGAAATTGATAATGAAGATGTTGAGCAGTTGGTTGAAAGTGTAGCAGAAGAGCTAAGTAACGAGGCTCTTTTTGAACTGGAAGCACAGAAAATTGCAGAGGAAGAAGAGAGTCTTAATATAGAAGAAGAGCCTGCACCCTTCTTTTTGGTGAAACAAATGGCAGAGACATTTGTTACTATTAATAAGGGATGCAAATGTTTGACTTGAATGGATCAAAATGTTGAAGATTTTGCCAAAAGTTGAGAATGGTCCAAGATGCATCTTGATTGCTAACAGGGAGATTTATAATGAAAAAAAAAGCAAGCTGTGCAGTCTAAATTGCAACATATATTTTAAGAAGTCCCCAGTGCTGTCTCCTCACGCCCCACCACTGCTGCCTCTTCACCCCTAAAGATGATCCAATACTTCAACCAGCAAGTTTCACCTGTACATAAACCTGTCTGAAGAAAGCTTACATTGATGACCCACCCAGCCCCGCTCCTCCTCTGTTTCTTCCAATTAATAAATCTCCATGTATCCTGTGAATAGAAAAATTATTGGGGCCCCCGTGCATTCAGCTGACTACATTAAAAGTGCCTGTAACACTGTATCCATTCTTCATTATTGACTACTTTTACTGTACTGTATTTCATTTTAGATTTATATAAATTTGCATTTTCGATTTCATTACGGTTAGGGACCCAACCAGGTCTAAGCTGAAATGGTCGAAATCGGAAATGCTTAAATACATAGAAAACTAAATGAGGCTCCTTTTTCTTTCTCAGCACCACAAAACACCGACTTTAAGCTAGTCATTTCAAAGTGAATTAAAACAAAATTTTGTCTGTACTGACTTTGGGACTAAAACATAATTTGATCAAATTTTGGTACAATAATAAGTAATGAAGTGAGGGTGGTCAGAAAGTCTGGGTAGGTCAAGTCAGAGAGAGCAGTATATATATATATATATAGATAGTATATATATATATATATATATATATATATATATATATATATATATATATAAGTACTATATATATACATATAATGCATAACATGGACAGAGAGAGGCTTAAATATAAGAAGAGGGACCTTATTAAACATGGTCAGGCCATAATGATGTCATCCACTAATCCCCACACCAACACACAATGAGGAGGAGCTTAAGAGAAGGGGACGACGTGACTATCATCAGGAAAGTTAAAAATAGGACCCACTAAATAACTATCATACATCTAGATCCAAGGATTTCAAAGCATTTTTAACCTTGGCCACTGACAAATAAATGAAAACATATTATCAGTTTTGTACTGACCATCACTAATGTTTATTGATTTTAATTCTTAATCAAACTAGGTCAACCAGTTTTCTTACACAAGATGATTTAAATACTTCAAGCTTTTTATATATAAATATATAGATATATATATATATATATATATATATATATATATATATATATATATATATATATATATATATATATATATATATATATATATATATATATATATATATATATATATATATATATATATATATAAAAATATATATAACAGTAAATCTCACTTTACGCGGTTAATTCAACCCATCATGCTCATAAAGTGAATCCATACATAACATGGGATTAATTGAATAGAGACCGGCAACTTCAAACCCACTTTTTCAGACACAATACGACTAGAATAAAATAACTTTAATTTTATGATGGTATGCACACACAATTAATAATTAAGAGAAATATCAATAATATAGGTTTTTAACACTTACATTAGTAGAAAAGATGGTGGCACACAGGGATGGGGGGTTGGTTCTGAGGCAGAGGGCAGATTATTGCTCACCATCACACTTGTACCAATTAATCACTATCCACCACAGAGGCTTCAAGGGCCTTTATCAAACCCCCAAAGTCCATATATAAGTCCATATCCTCGCTTATAATTATCACTATCACTGACTTAGCCGGCTGTGTGGGTGGCGGTGAAGAACTCGCAATGTTCTTGATGATCAAACTAGCAAGACTTCGTCAACGCCATCAAGATAAATGTACACACCGCCGAAAGGAGTATAGTTGAACTCATATATAATTGACGGAAATAGATAATAGCGAAACAATTGAGCTTAATTGATTCCACGTAGTTTCGGGTTCCGCTAGAGATGTTATCTGTGCATCAACATGAGCAATAATGACTGATGTCATCCAGTCGTACAATGAGGTATCGATATCATCACGCAAATTTTTTTCGACCAATTCCATTTGATTTTTTTCAAAGGAAGCAGCCTGGGTACGATTTTAATTTCATTGACCAGTTTCATAATGGCAGTGGTGGAGGTTGGTTGTCGTTTGTGCTCCCGCGATTATTTTACGTTTATTGTCGAGTTTTACGAGAAAGAAGATCATTCTATTCAATTCTTACGTCTCCCTGGTCCTTCCACTTCTAACTAAGGTATTGTACTTTCGGACATGACGTGCCCGAAAGTTTTTTAACTACTGAAACATTTAGGTTAGTTTAAGCTAGGCCTACCAGGGGTCTGGGAGTGGAGCCCAGCTGAGATTAGGTTAAATGGCTAGTTTGGTTTTCTCCCCCAGCAAAACCAGGAATTCCCAGAGCTGTCCCCATGCTGTTGGGGGGGCAAAAACGATCAATTTCCTCCAAAAATGAAGATCAGATTAGATTAAAACGCACCAAAATACACTGGAAAAACTTAATGGTCAACCCCTAGGGACTCATGTCCTAAAGTACAAATTTACCAGCCGTTTTAAAGCCTGTACTGTATTACATTTCACTATTTCACTGCACTTTCCTACAAGATTTACATAACCATTTTTTGTAATCATAGACAAAGTTAAATGCCTGGTATATACACTAATAGGTAGGGATTATCTCTTGAATTGGGTGTAAGTAATCTTGGGTACGACTTGTCTCGTGAGTTGGGTACGAGTTATCTTAGGTACCAGTTGTCTTGGGTACGAGATGACCCTAACCTAACCTAACACCTGCCGTGGGCGATCAAACAACACGTCGGCGGTACAGTTGTTAATATTAGCCAAAACTTGTAATTTTCTGATGGAAACAAAGATACAGAATAAATAAAAATCTGTTTCTCCTTATTTAAGACTTAATATATAAGCAGGTGTTGGCAGCTTCATATATTACCTGGGCTGAGTGTTGAGGGCTAGTGAGGGCTGTGATGAGGGCTGAGTGTTAAGGGCTATATTGAGGGATAGTACAAGGGTACTGTAGAGAACTAACATAGGAGTTGAGGGCTAGCATTAGGGTTGAGGGCTAGCATTAGGGTTGAGGGCTAGCATCAGGGTTGAGGGCTAGCATCAGGGTTGAGGGCTAGCAATAATGTTAAGGGCTAGCATCAGGGTTGAGGGCTAGCAATAATGTTAAGGGTTAGCATCAGGGTTGAGGGCTAGCATCAGGATTGAGGGCTAGCAATAATGTTAAGGGCTAGCATCAGGGTTGAGGAGCTAGCATCAGGATTGAGGCTATACTTAATGCTGTTGGGGCTAGCACATCAGGGTTGAGGGCTAGCAATAGTATTAGGAGAGCTAACATCAGGGTTGACGGCTAGCAATAGTGTTGGGAGCTAGCATCAGGGTTGAACTAGCAATGGTGATAAAGGAGCTAGCATCAGGGTTGAGGGCTAGCAATAGTGTTAAAGACTAGCATCAGGTTTGAGGGCTGTAAAAGTGTTAAGGAACTAGCATCAGGGTTGAGGCTAGCAATAGTGTTAAGGAGCTAGCATCAGAAGGGTTGAGGAGCTAGCAATGATGTTAGGAGGCTAGCATCAGGGTTGACGGCTAGCAATAGTGTTAAGGAGAACTAGCATCAGGGTTGAGGGAGCTGTAATGGGGTTGAGGGGCTAGCATCAGGGTTGAGGACTAAGCCAAGGGTTCTAGCAATAGTGTTAAGGCTAGCATCAGGGTTGAAGACTATAAATGAGTATTCAGAGGCTAGCATCAGGTTTGAGGACTAGCAAAAGTGTTAGAACTGGCATCAGGTTGAGGGCTAGCAATAGTGTTAAGAGACTAGCATCAGGGTTGAGGGCTAGCAATAGGGTTGAGGAGCTAGCATCAGGGTTGGGGACTAAGCCAAGGGTTGAGGGCTAGCATCAGGGTTGAGGGCTAGCATCAGGGTTGAGGGCTAGCATCAGGGTTGAGGACTAGCATCAGGGTGGAGGCAGACCACTAGCATTACTCACCAGTATCTATAGTAATATTCCTCCACTGGACGAGGGCCGACTGGTCAGGGATCACCTCCCGGTATCCCAGGTGTTGCTCCGCCATCTTCACAACAACCGCCTGGCCTGCAGTGTTGCCAGACCCTCGCCTCCCTGGCCTGCAGTGTTGCCAGACCCTCGCCTCCCTGGCTCAGTGTTGCCAGACCCTCGCCTCCCTGGCTCAGTGTTGCCAGACCCTCGCCTCCCTGCCTCTCAGTGTTGCCAGACCCTCGCCTCCAGAGTTGCCAACTTAGCGACTTTGTAGCTAGATCTAGAGCTTTTTGTTTTTTTCTGGCGACATTTTAGAGCGATTTGCGACTCTAGAGATATCCACAGAAATCTAGCGACTTTCTGGATACTTTTGGACTGTCTATGAAAACTCAGTTTTCCTAATTTCGAGCCATAATATATAGCAACGGGGTTACAGGGACAATAAATAATAAGAAAAGTTTAATACATTTGAACGGGTCGTGGTACAGAAGGAGGGACACGTCTATTTCTGATCACTTGATGTCAGCCCGTCCATGCATCTAACACCCTAAAATTGTGGTCAGAAGTGGCAAATTACAGAGATGCGACCGGTGAAAACCCTTACCATGATCTGGCTGAAGCACTCGCTGCCTTATCTCTTCCGCATTCAAACGCAGATGTAGAGCGCACATTTAGTAATATGAACTTTGTGAAATCAAAATTGCGCAACAAAATGAAACTATCGACATTAAAGGCAATTCTTACAATAAAGTATGGGTTAAAAAGACAGAACACCTGTTGTGAACTTCCTAGTGATATTTTAAGAAAGATAGGGACTGTGGAGGCATACAGTTACAAGAGAACCTGAACCAAGCACTTGACATGCTTCCAGCTCTACAGTTGTTCACACTACCAAGAGGACTGGGATGCAATTACTATTGAATAATAGGTAAGTGTGCACATTAAACTTTAAAAAAAATAATATTTTTATTTTTACATAATGCATTTTATTTATACTCCGTCCATTATAGTCGGCATTATGAAAATATTATTTGCATCAAATTACTGAAGGGGGGAATAATAGCTAGCGACTTTCCATGGAAGATTTAGCTACATTTAGCTACTTTTAGGTACCAGCCTAGCGACATTTGAAAATCCGAGTTGGCAACCCTGCTCGCCTCCCTGGCCTGCAGTGTTGCCAGACCCTCGCCTCCCTGGCTCTCAGTGTTGCCAGACCCTCTGCTCCTCCTCCTCAACACTTGTTTCTTATTAATACATTTAAATGTGACTTCTATTTATCATATTATTTAACTGTTGATTGACTGGTATATTTATTAACCTATAGTACGCGCTGAATGACCTTAGCTGTTGAACCACAGTAATGTTTTATTACATGACATTTGTCATTTATTTTGGTGCGGCTGAACTAAGAACACTTTATTTTAATTTTATTTACTCTGACATAATTTATAATTTACTTTTACTTTTATCCTCTTCACAACTGATTGCTTTATTAGCGGCTCTGTCGGCCGGTCACGTCTCTGTTACACACTGTTGGCAAGTACTGTGCATCTACTGGCTCCAGAATGTATCTGTTGATCAAGTCTTGGCGGGACCAAACAGGGAAACACCTCTTTTTAGATGCTTGATTCACCTTCTCACAATAGATACGAGAACTTCACTTCGTTCTCAACATACACACCCAGGTTCTTTTCATATTTGGTCTCCGTAAATGCTGCTTCTTCGCCCCGTTGGGACTTGTAATACGCCTCCGTAGGCTACTGTGGTACCACCTAGGCACTGTGCATCATTTTTGCCCTCGCCAGGGGTAGGTCAACTTCCCCTGGAGAGGACGGAGTCACCTACAACATCGTTAGACTACTAAGGCGTGTGCCGGGCAATCCATTGTTGGTATTGTACAATATGAGTCATGTCGAGGGCCAACTACCCACTTCATGGACCAGCAGTATTGTTGAACCAATACCGAAACCAGGACAGCCTGATGCTTTTCGTCCCATATCACTAACCAGCTGCCTGTGTAAAACCTTTGAGAGGATGGTTCTTGGCAGACTCTTATATAGAATCAGAGAACACATGTCTCCTAACATAAATGCTTCACCCATGGTAAAGGTGTACATAATTGCATCACCACATTCCTAACTGTGCATGGTGATGAAAGGCACAGATACACCACATTTCTTGACCTAAAAGCTGCATTTGATAATGCCAATAGGCAACTGATATTGTACGAATTAGCCAAAATGGATATAGGAGGAAGGCTGTTACACTGGATAAGTGGTTACCTAACCAACAGAAGGGCTGCTGCACTGTTTCAGAGTTACAAAAGTGAAGTTAAAGATATGCAACTTGGTACCCCTCAAGGTGGAGTAATTAGCCCACATTGTTAAATGTTCTTATGAATGGATTATTAAATTTAATACCAGACAACCCGAGCAATATCTCAATCAGCTATGCTGATGATATTCTTATACATACTAAAACTCATCGTGAAATGCAAACCACCCTGAACCATGTATATGCAGCCTGTGAGAACCTCGGTCTTATTATCTCCACTGAGAAAACTAAGGTGTTCAACAAACAAGCTGGTAACCGCAAACGCGGCCCTGCCAAGTTCAAGATAGGTAACAACACTATTGACTATGTTTCTTCTTTTAAATATCTTGGTGTTTCCGTCCCTTGTACCCTACCTGCCATACAACAGCTAACCCGCCAATGTACTGAAAGACTGAGACCTCTTAGAAGTGTAGCGGGGTACAGCCCGCACTATGGTGCTAATATTTGAAATGTTAAGACAATGTACCTAGGCTATATAAGATCTCTGATAGATTACCACGCACCAGCCCTGTTCCTTCGTGACGGGAAAGGCGTTGACAAGCTCGAGAAAATGCAAAATAAAGCCATCAGAATTATCCTAGGATGTCCCATGAGCACTAAAGTACTTAATATGAGGAAAGAACTACTGTAGGTGTACCCAGTGTTAAAGATAGAATAATTGAAGTCAACCTCATGAGAGCCCTGAGGCTTCTGCGTGGTGATCCTGATAACATTGTTTCCTTAAAATTGCTAGAATGTATGAACCATGGGACTGGTGAGTCTAAATGGATCCAAACTACAGCTACACATATGAAGATGTTTGGACTAGACCACCTGTACAAAGTTGAGACACAACAGCGCTTCCTGCCACCCTGGCGGACAGTTCCCTTCGATATCACAATACCGACGTATCCGCCTAAAAAATTAGTTATACAAAGCATTTATCTCCAACACACTGCCAAATTGAGAGCCCTTGAACACATACACACTCTACAGGCTGATGATAATATCACACAGACCATCTACACTGATGGATCTCTTAACACCGCCTGTGGGAGGGCTGGAAGTGCTATTGTTGTGACTCAACCTGACGGTAATATAATTGAGAAAGGAGTTAGAATTAACAACTGGGCATCCACTCTACAAACTGAATTAGTTGCCATACTCACAGCTATTAAATTCATTGAAACCACTGTTACTGACAGTCTCATCATCACTGACTCTCTATCCTCACTACTTGCCCTTGGTACCCTCGACTCAGGTTGTCACGCTCTTGTCTCTGAAGCCAGACACAAATATGCGTGCCTTGTTGACCGGGGTGTCAGGGTCAAACTGTTGTGGATCCCCTCTCACATAGGCCTCATAAAACATCACAGAGTTGATGCCCTCGCCAAACTCGCGTCTAACAAAGACACCGTTGAATACAATTTGGGTCTGTCAAAAGAACCCTTAAAACTGTAATTAGGAAAGAACTTATTGATGAGTTTGACGCAAGTAGACTAGTGCAAACAGGAACTAGTCGATCCATAGTTACCATGATGAGATGTATCAAGTGAAACATGTATATGGAGCAAGTAACAAGATCACTAGATTACAAGATGTTGTAACCGCTAGATTAAGGTTAGGATATAAGTACCTTTGGCAGTATGTTCCTCAAGCAGATGTAAACAAAACTAAATGTAAAGTGTGTGGCCATACATATGGCCACACACTTGAACACTACGTCCTCGACTGTGTGAAGATAGAACCTTTTAGGGACAGGTCCAAGCACACTGTGTGTGAAATGGCACAACACTTCATCTCTAATGGCAAGATAGCCGACATATTAAGATTGTATCCACTTTTTTGCACTAAGTAACTATATCAATTCTCATGTACAGGACCAAATACGCAATGTGCTTGAATACTTCTCACGTAAATGGTAATAACGGTACACATGACGGTTTCGTGCCACTATCGCCTGTGGTCATGAAGAAAGTTTCCGATCCAAGCTAAGACACTCCCCCCCCCCCTAATTCCGTGCTCTTCAAGTTTAATTCTCAACCTTTCATGTGGTGCGCTGTCGAAAGTCTTGGCAAAGTAACAGTGTGACATGTTCCCTCACCTTTTCTACAAATATCGGCTACGGTGTCTGATTTCCGGGTCTGAACATACATAAAAATGATTACTATACTCATAGTAGTTGTTCATTATATAATGATACAAACAACCCCTGGAACCCCTCAGCTGTAGTTAGTAAACTCAAGAAAAAGACCTATACTGTATACAGTAGTATTAATAACACATTCTTCCTTTAAAAGTTATCCATTGAATGATGATATATATATATATATATATATATATATATATATATATATATATATATATATATATATATAACATATATATATATATATATATATATATATATATAATTCAGTAGTTCGTTGGTTTTTAAAAGGCAACAATAATTATGACTGTGTTAGAGACCTTTTGGCGTGTACGTGGCCTCCTGGTGCGGTTGTTTACAAACCAAAGAATTACTTTATCCTCTTCGCCACTGATCGGCTTGTTAGCCCTTGGAGCATTTGATGCGACTCTTTTCTTCTATTCTTCACCCAAGGGTCAACAACTAGCCGCCAGACGATCAGTCACGTCTCTGTCACGCACTGTTGGCAAATACTGGGCATGCACCGGCTCCTGAATGTACCTGAACCCGCTCCAGTGTTGGTCAAGTCTTCTCTTGAAAGAGCTCACACTCGGTGCCGTCACAACACTCTCTGGTAGATTGTTCCAAAAGTTTACAACCCTCACTCCGAAAAAGTTTGCCCTCACGGTTTTCCGGACTTGCGGCTTCTTCAATCTTGAGCTGTGACCCCTTGTGGGGCGAGCGTCCGCCAGCTCCAAGTAAGGACACTCAACTGAGTAGTGCCCCCTGAGATGCTTATAAACCTCAACTAGGTCCCCCCTTGCCCGTCTGTAGTATAAGCTAGGCAAGTTCAGGCGCTCCAATCTCGCAGGGTAGCTGAGATGCCAAAGTGCAGGCACCAGCTTGGTGGCCCTCCTTTGAACATTTTCAACCAACTGACAGTCCCTAGCATATCTCGGGGACCAGATGGGGTGACAGTACTCCAGATGGGGAAGCACTTCACTCCTGAAGATCGTCACGAGGGACGGACCGTCTAGATATCTGAACGACCTTCTTATAAGACCCAATAATTTATTTGCCTGATTCACCTTCTTCTCACAATGGCCCGAGAACTTCAGCTCATTGTCAACATACACACCTAGGTCCTTCTCACACACAGTCTCAACTAGTACATTTTCTTCATCCCGTTGGGACATATGGTACGCCTCCTTACCGTTGGTACGCCCCAGGTGCATCCTCTTACACTTCGTGACATTGAATCTCAGCAGCCATTCCTTCGACCATTCCTGGAACCCACAGAGGTCCTTCTGCAGCTCTTCACAGTCCGCTTGTATTGTTTCTTGTGGGTCATAGCCCGGAGGTCATTGACCCACAAGGGGCGTGGGGGGGCAAGAAAAATAAGAGAAAAAATTAAAAAATAGAAAAGTAAATATTATATTAATATACTCCACGAAGATGCCGAAAAACCAGCTTTTTAAAGTAATAATAATAATAATAATAATAATAATAATAATAATAATAATAATAATAATAATAATAATAATAATAATAATAATTAACGGTTTATTGAAAAAATTCTGCAGCCCGAAGGCTGAAAATATACATTGGACATAAATGACTTATTACATACATTGGTGGTTTAACAAAAGCCTTCAATAGAGAAAGGTAAAGGAACATACAGTGAACATACAGATTAATGTAGGTGTTGAACAGCAAACTCGTAGTGTAGTAACTCCCTCCCAGATGGTGTTAGGAGGAACTCACGTAGTGTAGTAACTCCCTCCCAGATGGTGTTAGGAGGAACTCACGTGGTGTAGTAGTTCCCTCAGATGTTGTTATGAGGGGCCTGGCGTGGTGTAGTAATTCCCTCACAGATGGTGTGATGAGGGACCTCACGTGGTGTAGTAATTACCTCACAGATGGTGTTATGAGGGACCTCACGTGGTGTAGTAATTACCTCACAGATGGTGTTATGAGGGACCTCACGTGGTGTAGTAATTACCTCACAGATGGTGTTATGAGGGACCTCACGTGGTATAGTAATTACCTCACAGATGGTGTTATGAGGGACCTCACGTGGTGTAGTAATTACCTCACAGATGGTGTTATGAGGGGCCTCACGTGGTGTAGTAATTCCCTCACAGATGGTGTTATGAGGGACCTCACGTGGTGTAGTAAATCCCTCACAGATGGTGTTATGAGGGGCCTGACGTGGTGTAGTAATTCCCTCACAGATGGTGTTATGAGGGACCTCACGTGGTGTAGTAATTCCCTCATAGATGGTGTGATGAGGGACATGTGGTGTAGTAATTCCCTCACAGATGGTGTTATATGAGTGAGGTGTGGTCCCAGGCCTTCCTATCGTAGACGGATTAACACATCGCTGGTTGTTGTTGTTGGGTCTCACGGGCCGTTATCACTGGGTACCTGGGACCTCACTGTGTGAAGGTTAACTTGGGTACGACTGTTACTGTTGAGTTGTTCTCACTGACTTAAGCACTGTTCACCACTGTTCACCTCTGTTTAACACTGTTTCCGTTCCTTTCCTAAATGAAATTGTAACTTCTGGCGAGAACTTGTTGATATTCCGGTGGGGAGGAGGGTTCAGGGGAGGGGGTTGGTATGGGCCAACATAACAGTTGACCTGGCTGCTCCGAGAGGAGCGCCAGGTACGTCTTGACCCTTCGGTGGTCAAGGATATATGTGAGCCAGAGTGTATGAGTGTGGAAACACAGAAGAAGGCAGAGCATTCCACAGTTTGGCTGTGTGAGGATGCCAAATCCACCGAACATTGCCAGTTAAAGTACCTGTAAAAGAGAGATAGTAAAACAACATTGTGGCGAAGAGAAAAGGAAGAGAGATTGTCGACTAAAGGAGGAGAGTTAATAAGACGAAATGCCTTTGATTCCACCCTATCTAACAGTTGGACAGAAGAAGAGCCACCCCAGATATGAGAGCAGTACTCCAAGTTAGGACGAATGAATCCCTTATAAACTTGAAGCAACTGCTCAGTAGTGAAGTAGCTGCGGCATCTGTCACAAGCGGGGTACCACAGGGCAGTGTATTGGGCCCGCTGTTGTTTGTTTGTTTGTTTCATAAATGACATGCCTGACGCTGTACACTCCTCCATGCAAATGTTTGCCGATGACGCCAAGTTATTTCGGGAAATCAGGAACCAAGCGGACTGTGAAGAGCTGCAGAAGGACCTCTGTGGACTCCATGAATGGTCGAAGAAATGGTTGCCGAGATTCAATGTCACGAAGTGTAAGAGGATGCACCTGGGGCGTACCAACGGTAAGGAGGCGTACCATATGTCCCAACGGGATGAAGAAACTGCACTAGTTGAGACTGAATGTGAGAAGGACCTAGATGTGTATGTTGACAATGAGCTGAAGTTCTCGGGCCATTGTGAGAAGAAGGTAAATCAGGCAAATAAATTATTGGGTCTTATAAGAAGGTCGTTCAGATATCTAGACGGGGCACTACTACATATAGTGGCACTACTACATATAGTGGCACTACTACATATAGTGGCACTACTACATATAGTGGCACTACTACATATACTCAGATTTAGTGGCCCAGAAGATCCTTGTCTGCCTAGTGATTTTCCAGTCGTTTCAGGGCTTGTTGTTATAGATGTAATGTTTACCATATCCGCTCACCTGAGAGGAATTTAATCAAGAAAGGAAAGTTTTTCTTGCAAATATTTGGTCTTGATTCAGCTACTTGTTTAATGCACAGTCCCAGGTTAACGCGAGCCTTCGTATTAACTATGTATGTGTGTGAGATGAAGCACTCACACCTGACTAACATCATCATCACGTATAAGTTAGTCAGGTGTTTTCATTATATTAAAAATTACACCACTGGGTATTTTTTGGAGCAGAGTTGATCTGTACTGAATACCGGAGAAATTTTGTACCATATTGATTACGGTGATTTAACCCCTTTGAGCATGATGACTTAACCCCTTGAGTATGATGATTTAACCCCTTTGAGTATGATGACTTAACCCCTTGAGTATGATGATTTAACCCCTTGAATATGATGACTTAACCCCTTGAGTATGATGTTTTAACACATTGAGTATGCTGACCAAACCCCTTGAGTTTGATGACTTCACTCCTCCAGGACGATGAATTAGCACTTTGAGGAGAATAATTTAACCCTTTGAGTATGATGAATTAAGTTATCGTATTGAAGGGATTAAGTCATCATAATCAAGTGGTAAAATTATCGTACTCAAGGGATGAAGTTATCGTACTCATGGGGTAATGTTATCGTACTCAAGGGGTAATGTTATCATACTTAAGGGTAAAGTTATCACACTCAAGGGGTGAAGTTATCGTACTTAAGGGGTTAAGCCATACTAACATACTATTATACCGGGGTTGAACGATCAAGACCTATTCGCTGAAGAGACAGAAAAAAATCTTTGGAATATGTTTAATATTTTCACCATGAATGAGATTTGTAAGACTAATATTTGTTGTAAAAACAAGATATTCAACTCAGTACCCGGGACTACATTACGGGCATTACTAAACCAGACTTTTCTTCAGCTCAATCTCCTCCGTCAACACTCGCTAAGGTAAACCGGAATTTAGAGCTATTCACCGTGAAGCAACAACTCAAAACATCCATGACTGGAAGCGGAGGGCCATAAAAAATACATTCTTTCTTATATAAACTTTTGTACACGTGTTACAGATATTATGGTGAAATGCCGATGAATAACTGGTAGTTGTTGAGAATATTTATAACAAGAGTCAGGAGTGTGACCACCTGTTGGTAGTTATTAAAAAAACTGTAATGGTCTTGTATAACTCTGTGTGTTAGTTGAGAATAACACCTACCACAGTACCACACAACACGTACCACAGTACCACACAACACGTACCACAGTACCACACAACACCTACCACAGTACCACACAACACGTACCACAGTACCACACAACACCTACCACAGTACCACACAACACGTACCACAGTACCACACAACACGTACCACAGTACCACACAACACGTACCACAGTACCACACAACACGTACCACAGTACCACACAACACGTACCACAGTACCACACAACACACCACAGTACCACACAACAGTACTGTACCACACAACACGTACCACACAACACCTACCACACAGTACCACACAACACCTACACAGTGCCACACAACAGTACCACACAACACCTACCACAGTACCACACAACAGTACCACACAACACCTACTACAGTGCCACACAACACCTACCACACTCACCACACCAACACGTACCACACTACCACTGTACACCTACCACATAACACTGTACACCTACTACAGTACCACACAACACCTACCACACTACCACACACGTACCACACACCTGTACACCACCTACCACACTAACACTGTACACCTACCACAGTACCACACCCTACACACTACCACACAACACATGCCACCACTACCACTACCACACAACACGTACCACACTACCACTGTACACCTACCACACTAACACTGTACACCTACCACAATGCCACAGTACAACACACTACCACTGTACACACCTACCCACAACACTGTACACCTACCACAGTACCACACAACACCTACCACACTACCACACAACAGTACCACACTACCACTGTACACCCACACACCTAACACTGTACACCTACCACACTACCACAACACTACCACACTACCACACAACACCTACCACACGACCACACAACACCTACCACACGACCACACAACACGTACCACACTACCACTGTACACCTACCACACTAACACTGTACACCTACCACACTACCACACAACACCTTCCACACTGCCACACAACACGTACCACACAACACCTACCACACTACCACACAACACCTACCACAGTACCACACAACACCTACCACACTACCACACAACACCTACCACACTACCTCACAACACCTACCACACAACCACACCACCAAATTGCAACGCCTGAAGCAGACCATCATCAGTCAGTGGTAAGGTAAGCTCTGTGGACTAAACAATAAGACACACCCCCTCCCCTTCCTTAGCCATCTCACTAATGTTGACGCAGCTGAGCAATCAAATAACCATTTCCCTACTATATGCCAGACGCTCCCCCGGCTTAACACAACCACTCTCCCTGCTTACCTACCATCCCCCTTTCCCGCTGACTTAGTAGAAGAATTTGAAGTAACAAAACGCCTGGACAAACTAAAGTTAAAACGCTCCACCACCCCTATTGACTTACCAATGAAATTCTACAAGGAGTTCTCCCCTCTGCTCCATCATCAATGCTTCCTTCAGTCAAGCCAGATGCCCAGCTGACTGGAAGACTTCATATGTGTCACCAGTGCCCAAGTCAACCAGCCCAAAAACCTTAAGTCAACTACGACCCATTGCAATCACCCTAATACCCAGCTTAATCTGTGAAAGTTTTGTGTTTGACTGGGCTTATGTTGATATTGCAGGTGCCATAGATCCTCAGCAATTTGGTAATATGAAAACTTCCTCCACCACTCACTGTCTTGTCAGCTTTCTCGACTACGTATACCGCCATCTGGAAACAACGAAAAAGTCTGTAGCTGTCGCCTTCATTGACTTCACCAAGGCATTTGACCTAGTCTACCACAATTTAATCAACAACAAAGCTATCCACCTCGAGTTTCGAAGAAATCTTATACCATGGCTTACAGACTTCCTCAGTAACCGACGCCAAGCTGTACTCTTCCGAGGGGCTGTCTCCACCTTTCTGTCACTCACCTGTGGCGTCCCCCAAGGCACCAAGATTGGACCACTCTGCTTCCTTATGCTCATCAATGATGCCCTAAGAGAAACCCCTGCTCGCTGGAAATATGTCGACGACTCCACCATTGGGATCAGCGTCAACAATTCTGCTCCCAACTATACCGCCCTTCAGGATTTATTGAACAGTCCCCAAAACTGGGCCACCAACAACCATGTCACCATCAACCATACCAAGACCATGGTTATGCACATCAACCTCTCCTCCGACGTTGTCCCACCCCCTTCCATTACTTTAGGTCTCCACACACTCCTGGTTGTAGATTCCACTAAGCTCCTCGGCATCACCATAGACAACAAACTAAATTGGAAACCACACGTCAGTGAAGTTGTCAAATCCTCCAGTTCCGTCTCCACCTCGGAGTTTCTGCGCCCGAGCTCCTAAGCGTTTACTCAACATTCATACTTCCCAAGCTCACCTATGCTTCCCCTACCTGGTCTTCCTCCCTAAATGCCACACAACGTAAAAGCCTAGAAAAAGTGCAAAAGAGGGCAGGCAAGATTATTCTATCCCCTTCCTACTCCACATATCAAGAAGCGCTCAACACACTGACCCTCTCGGCTCTTTCTGACTATCACCACGACCTCATCTGCAAATTTGGTGAGAAGCTTCTGCACCATCCTCGACACCGGCTCCTACTACCACCTGAGATCCCTAGCCCGAGAATTGCTGTTCGACACCACAACCGCATCCAGCCCATACGAGCACGAACTGATCGCTATAAGAACAGCCCAGTCCCAACCATTGTAAAAATTATCAATAACTTGTAATCAACCAGTGTATTCAATCCCAGTCAATCTTACTTCTTGCACTCTCACTATGTTGAAATGCCAAGTAGTTTGAGCTTCTCCCCACCCAGTTATTATATATCATATTTGTATCACTTATGTTACTTGTATATCATTTGTAAAGCAAGAGACCCATTCCCCAATTATGTAAATGTACATTTTCAGCCTACCGGCTGCCATGCTCTTTCAATAAACCGTTAATAATTATTTGTAAATAAAAGGAAAGTCAAGAATCATGGGTTTCCAAGGGGTAACAAACAACCGTTAGAGATTGACATCTCTTTACTACGGAAATAATCACAATAATTGACACCATTCACACAAATATTAAATAAACAATTACGGGAGTCAACAATTACAGGAGTCAAACAAAGTACAGATATTTCCTACTGCTGCAGAGCTGCAGATGAATACTCCTAACCAGCCCGTGGAATGTTCTGTTAATGCGGTGGTCAGCTCCCAGGGGGAAGGTCCAGGGTGGCTTCCTCACTTGGCGTTGGTGGGCGATGTCTTGCCACACATGAGAGACGCCAGGGCACGGACGGTGGATAGGGCGTGGAGGAAGTGGCGATGACGTGGCTGCCGCGGTAGTAACTGGAGTAGGTGTCCAGAGTTGACAGCCGAATAGTGAAGGACTGGGGAATCAGCCAACGAGCCCAGGAACCTTAGATGAAGACACAACCAGAGTTGGAATCGAAGAGGGGGTGAGAGTACAGCTGTGTTGACGGCTGGGTAGTGTCTGGTGTGTGACGAGGCAGCAGAGACCTTGTCACCTCCGTCTACCCAACCTAGTGGGGGCCGCGAACAAGCAAAAGAGTGGCGGACAACCTTCCTGCTCGTTACCGCCCTTACATTATTATTATTATTATTATTATTACACTACCACACAACACCTACCATACTACCAGGCAACACCTACCACACTACCACACAACACTTACCGCACTACTACACATCACCTACCACACTATCACTACCACACAACACCTACCATACTACCAGGCAACACCTACCACACTACCACACAACACTTACCGCACTACTACACATCACCTACCACACTATCACTACCACACAACACCTACCATACTACCAGGCAACACCTACCACACTACCACACAACACTTACCGCACTACTACACATCACCTACCACACTATCACTACTACACATCACCTACCACACTATCACTACCACACAACACCTACCATACTACCAGGCAACACCTACCATACGAGAACACATCACTTACCGCACTACCACTGTACACCTACCACACTACCACTGTACACCTACCACACTACCACTGTACACCTACCACACTACCACTGTACACCTACCATACTACCACTGTACACCTACCACACTACCACTGTACACTACTCACTGTACACCTACCACACACTGTACACATTACTGTACCTACCACACTACTGTACACCTACACACTACCTGTACACACACACACTACCTGTACACCTACCACACTACCACTGTACACCTACCACACTACCACTGTACACCTACTACACTACCACTGTACACCTACCACACTACCACTGTACACCTACCACCTCTACCACTGTACACCTACCACACTACCATTGCATACCTAATTACAATAAGTAAACAACTGGTAAACAACAGGTAAACAACTGGTAAACAACAGGTAAACAACAGGTAAATAACTGGTAAACAACAGGTAAACAACAGGTAAACAACTGGTAAACAACAGGTAAACAACAGGTAAACAACAGGTAAACAACAAGTAAACAACAGGTAAACAACAGGTGAACAACAGGTAAACAACAGGTAAACAACAGGTAAACAACAGGTAAAACAACAGGTAAACAACAGGTGAACAACAGGTAAACAACAGGTAAACAACAGGTAAACAACAGGTGAACAACAGGTAAACAACAGGTAAACAACAGGTAAACAATGAGAACAACAGGTAAACAACAGGTGAACAACAGGTAAACAACAGGTAAACAACAGGTGAACAACAGGTGAACAACAGGTAAACAACAGGTAAACAACAGGTGAACTAGTGGTCTGGGGGCAGCTGCAGGTCGGGCGGGGGAGGGGTGCTTCAGCTGTAGTTCGGGGTGCAGATTCAGGCCAGGGGGCAGCTGCAGGTCGGGGGCAGCTGCAGGTTGGGGGCAGCTGCAGGATGGGGGGGCGAAGCTGCAAGTCGGGGTAGTTCTGGGTTGGGGAGTAGTTGTAGGTCGGAGGGCAGCCATATGTCGAGGGTAGCCGCAGGTCGGCGGGCAGGTGCAGGTCGGGGGGAGTGAGATAGTGGTCAGGGCAGTTATGTCTTGCAGAAAATTGAATTTGGTCGAGGTGTGAGAACAAGTTGACGAAGCTCTTGAGTGTGAGTCACCATGAGTCATGTAACACTCCCTCACCTAGTGTTGAGTCACCATGAGTCATGTAACACTCCCTCACCTAGTGTTGAGTCACCATGAGTCATGTAACACTCCTCACCTAGTGTTGAGTCACCATGAGTCATGTAACACCTCACCTAGTGTTGAGTCACCATGAGTCATGTAACACTCCTTCACCTAGTGTTGAGTCACCTTGAGTCATGTAACACTCCTCACCTAGTGTTGAGTCACCATGAGTCATGTAACACTCCCTCACCTAGTGTTGAGTCACCATGAGTCATGTAACACTCCTCACCTAGTGTTGAGTCACCATGAGTCATGTAACACTCCTCACCTAGTGTTGAGTCACCATGAGTCATGTAACACTCCTTCACCTAGTGTTGAGTCACCTTGAGTCATGTAACACTCCTCACCTAGTGTTGAGTCACCATGAGTCATGTAACACTCCTCACCTAGTGTTGAGTCACCATGAGTCATGTAACACTCCTCACCTAGTGTTGACTCACCATGAGTCATGTAACACCCTCACCTAGTGTTGAGTCACCATGAGTCATGTAACACTCCTTCACCTAGTGTTGAGTCACCTGAGTCATGTAACACTCTCACCTAGTGTTGAGTCACCATGAGTCATGTAACACTCCTCACCTAGTGTTGAGTCACCATGAGCAACACTCCTCACCTAGTGTTGAGTCACCATGAGTCATGCACTCCCCAGTGTTGAGTCACCTTGAGTCATGTAACACCTCACCTAGTGTTGAGTCACCATGAGTCATGTAACACTCCTCACCTAGTGTTCAGTCACCATGAGTCATGTAACACTCCTCACCTAGTGTTGAGTCACCATGAGTCATGTAACACTCCCTCACCTAGTGTTGAGTCACCATGAGTCATGTAACACCTTCACCTAGTGTTGAGTCACCTTGAGTCATGTAACACTCTCACCTAGTGTTGAGTCACCTTGAGTCATGTAACACTCCCTCACCTAGTGTTGAGTCACCATGAGTCATGTAACACTCCTCACCTAGTGTTGAGTCACCATGAGTCATGTACCACTCTCACCTAGTGTTGAGTCACCTTGAGTCATGTAACACTCCTCACCTAGTGTTGAGTCACCATGAGTCATGTAACACCCTCACCTAGTGTTGAGTCATCATGAGTCATGTAACACTCTCACCTAGTGTTGAGTCACCATGAGTCATAACACTCCTCACCTAGTGTTGAGTCACAATGAGTCATGTAACACTCCCTCACCTAGTGTTGAGTCACCCTGAGTTATGCAACACTCCCTTATCTAGTGTTGAGTCACCATGAGTCATGTAACACTCTCACCTAGTGTTGAGTCACCATGAGTCATGTAATACTCCTCACCTAGTGCTGTCACCATGAGTCATGTAACACTTTCACCTAGTGTTGAGTCACCATGAGTCATGTAACACTCTCACCTAGTGTTGAGTCACCCTGAGTTATGCAACACTCCTTATCTAGTGTTGAGTCACCATGAGTCATGTAACACTCCTACCTAGTGTTGAGTCACCATGAGTCATGTAATACTCCCTCACCTAGTGCTGAGTCACCATGAGCTGTAACACCCTCACCTAGTGTTGAGTCACCATGAGTCATATAACACTCCCTCACCTAGTGTTGAGTCACAATGAGTCATGTAACACTCCCTCACCTAGTGTTGAGTCACCCTGAGTTATGCAACACTCCCTTATCTAGTGTTGAGTCACCATGAGTCATGTAATACTCCCTCACCTAGTGCTGAGTCACCATGAGTCATGTAACACTCCCTCACCTAGTGCTGAGTCACCATGAGTCATGTAACACTCCCTCACCTAGTGTTGAGTCACCATGAGTCATGTAACACTCCCTCACCTAGTGTTGAGTCACCATGAGTCATATATTACCTCAGCTAGTGTTGAGTCACCATGAGTCATGTAACACTCCCTCACCTATTGTTGAGTCACCATGAGTCATGTAACACTCTCTCACCTAGTGTTGAGTCACCCTGAGTCATATATTACTCTCTCAGCTAGTGTTGAGTCACCATGAGTCATGTAACACTCTCTCACCTAGTTGAGTCACCATGAGTCATGTAACACTCTCTCACCTAGTGTTGAGTCACCCTGAGTCATATACACCTCTCAGCTAGTGTTGAGTCACCATGAGTCATGTAACACTCCCTACCTATTGTTGAGTCACCATGAGTCATGTAACACTTCACCTAGTGTTGAGTCACCCTGAGTCATGTAACACTCTCTCACCTAGTGTTGAGTCACCCTGAGTCATATATTACTCTCTCAGCTAGTGTTGAGTCACCATGAGTCATGTAACACTCCCTCACCTATTGTTGAGTCACCATGAGTCATGTAACACTCTCTCACCTAGTGTTGAGTCACCCTGAGTCATGTAACACTCCCTCACTTACTGCTGAATCATATAAAGCCCCTGACCATGTGGTCCACCAGCCCCCTGACCTTCAGGTTCACCCGCCCCCTGACCTTCAGGTTCACCAGCCCCTGACTGCGAGGTTCACCTGCCCCCTGACCTCAAGGTTCACCAGCCCCTGACCTTGTGGTTCACCAGCCCCCTGACCTTGTGGTTCACCAGCCCCCTGACAGCGAGGTTCACCCACGCCCCCGTCCGCAAGGTTCACCAGCCACACAGTCTTTGAAGGTTCATTTTTGGCTCCAACTTCAGACCGCCTTCAGGTTTTTCTTAATATCAACAGTAAAAAGGTTCCTCCTCGAGGCTTCAACTCGTTCCCAGGTTTAATTAATCTTCATCATCCTTAACCATTGAGAAATCATTTATTATTTAAGGTGTTCTGGCAGGTAAAGTTCACTACTGTACTCTTGTAAACATTGGTTATGACTTGAAGTGAACTACATGTGTTTTGTCTGGTGAGAGTAGTGACAGGGAACACCATGGTGGAACACATGTTATACCACTGAGAGTGAATATTATAGATTTATATTTGTTTTTCAAAATAATAATAATAATAATAATAATAATAATAATAATAATAATAATAAAAAAAATATTAATAATAATAATAATAATAATAATAATAATAATATTAATATTATTATTATTATTATTATTATTATTATTATTATTATTACAAACATACTAGTGTCTGGTCATTTAGTGATAAATGATAACTTTAGATCTAATCTGTTATTGTTTAACAGGTTTTAGTACATGATCCTCAGTTTAATATTATTACAACAAGGTCTGATGTGTGTTGTATAAACAATAGTTCTTGTCTTTTGGTGTTATATTTGACACATAACCTCCTGGTTTGTGATGTGTTGTATTAATACAGTACTCTGTGTATTAGGTATGTTAAGGTAATGTGTGTGTGTGTAATAAATAATAAACGGTTTATTAATAGAGTTGCAGCCGGTGGCTGAAAATATACAGACTTACATTTGATTTAGACATAATGATATAATATGAATTGAATACATTTACAGGGCTGTACAGTACATAAATCAGGAGTTGTTTATTATTTTAACAATAGATTCCCATCTGTTCTTATATCTATCGGTGCGGGCTCTTATGGGCTGAATTTTGTTGTAGTGGCGGATCTGCGAGTTGGGTGGGGGGCTGCAGGTGGCAGGAGGTGGCATGGCGGAGATGGTGCAGTAGTCCACGGCCAAACCTTTCCAGTGCTTGGTGGTGGAGGTCACTGAGGGATGGCATTTTCAGGGTGGAGAGAGCGTTGGTGTAGCCGGAGTATTCTGCGCCGAGCATGATTCTGCAGGCCCTTTTCTGTACCTTCTCTCGCTGACGTTGTTGGGTGGAGTTGAGAGAAGACGACCAAGCTGGTGACGCATGTGTGTGTGTGTGTGTGCACAGGTTGGTGTAATGCGTCTATTGTGGCAGCATCATGTTTGTGTTAAGGTACAAGCACTGCTTGCTTCCTCTCGTTTTCAGCTACTGCTGCTGGCCAACCCTCATGGTGAACAGGGAAGCAACTTGCACAAGTTTTCCCCTGCCAGTACACAGCCTATTCACCATCAAGATTCCTGCTGTGCCTCTTCGTGGCAACATACAGTAACTGGGTGCCCTTGGGCCCAGGCTAGACCAGCAGGGGATCTCGGAGCAGCATAGGCCCACTGGCACGTGGACACGTCCTGGCGCCTACCAACCACTGCCCCATTGCCTTTCAGATTAACCTTGGTAGATTTAAGGCTACGGGAGTAAACCCCAAACAAAAAATCTGTGTTGTAGCCCCGCATCAGGCAAACATGCTTGCAGAGCTCCAGTAAGATCCCAAAGGCAGTATAGGCGGAAGAGGTGACCAATTGGGAACCTAACGACTACACTGACGGATGAAGGCAATGCAAGATGGACAGGCTACCAAGGCGAAATCCATCAAACTGGGCTATCGGCTATTCCCAGTCGTTGTACTACTTTCACCATTCGATCAGGAAAAAGGCGAACCAAGATGTGCCAGCCTGCGCTCCTGCCTCACCACATAAATCAACTCACACACAGCCATCATCCAGCTCATCATACTTCTCATCATCATCAAAACTCCTATACCCTCAAAAGTCCTATGGCGATGGACGAATGGCGACGGGGACAGGCAAAGATGACTGCTAGGAGTCTCTAGTCACAACTCTACACATGGGCGGTATAAACAAGAAGGTCGTTTATGCACTGGGATCTAGGCAGCAGTGCAATCAGGTCCTGTCTGTGTGACTGAGCAGCCCTTTCGAAGAGCCACTCTGATCACCCCACATGGGGGAAGGCTAGAAAAGGTGCCCTAAACATAGCCTGCCTAAAAAACCAACCTGACTGGGCAACCACACCAGTAAGGTCATTCCCATTATGCCCCCATGTGTGAACTTCCTGCAGCATCGAGCGACCACATGAGTGAACGCGTTACCTTGGTGTAGCGGACAAACTTATGAAGAAGCGAGAGACCAGGAAGCGGGAACTAGACACACGAGTCCTCGCATTCAACACCAAAAACTAAAGAAGGTTATACTTTCATTTTCCACTCTTAACAGCTTCATCTTACCAAGAAATAGATCATTGTGGACTATTAAAGTAGCTGCAAAATGTTTCTCTCACATTCTTTACAGAAAAGTGTGTGTTATCGCCGCTGGCTTCAACTACAATGCTGGCGTTGCCTTACCCGAACAAACATTAAATCTATCAGCCTGCGACAGTGCGCCGCCTCCCCCCACGCGACCTGCACAAACAAGATGCCCTGATTCTGCTAAGTGTATGGTAAAGGGTGGCGTGGCCGCCGGGCCTCCATGATGCAGATCGCCCTCTCGAGTGATGCTGTGAGGACCAGCCACCAGCCCTCTGTGGTGAACACCGACTCCCAATCCTGGCCGAGTTTTTGTGCTGGAACAATTTACACAGTACTATTGTCCCTTGGAACACCATACTGGTTTGCATTGACCCGCACTTGTAAGCACAGCCAAAGTGATGACATACCCTCAGTACTGAAATATTGTGGACTAATTATGCCTACTCGTTTCTGCCTTATCTGGAGAAATAAGACAATGCGGAATGAAATGTAACTAAGATTAATAGAGTTATGAACTTTGTATCATGTCACTATGCTTAATAATCAATTGTAATTAAGATGAAATCGTCGAAGACTAACTAATTATGTATCATAGATCACCATGTAATACTAATGAACGCCTTGTTCTCTGCAGGTTTTGACCACATCAATAAATATTGAATGCGTCAAAAGGCGAGTTTCAATCATTCCCTTCGACTTGCCCTTCACCTGAACGTCCTTAACTAAGGCGTTTACAGTGTGAAACATCGCTTATTCTAGAGGGTGCTGTGTTATTCTTAACTGTGCACTCTTGAATTGCATATGACTTTGCGTCCAGACCCTCTGTGTCAATGATGCTATTATGGAAGCGTAGCAAACTTTACAATGTCAACAACAGTATCTACTTTTGTTTCAGTAGCTTTATTTAAACTATCCATTTACTTGTACAAATTTCAAATGCACTCTACAACACGCCTGGCACGTGATAATCTGTAATAAAAAAATATTTTTTCTTTGTTCAGATCATTCCTTGGATAGGGTTCCAACAAATATGCACAGAGTGGATAAGCCTCGTCCCCAATCAGAATACATTCTGGTGTACTCGGGAACCTTCTTTGGATTTTGGCGAAGTTCTTGTAGAGATGCTAAAATTCGTCTACTTCCATCTGATATATTGGATGTTTTTTTCCTGTACACGTTGAAAAGCATTATATTCCTAAAGTGCTAGCAAAGTCTACGCTGCATAGACGGCATGTTTACGGTGGCAAAACGTTAGCAGGTAGGACACAGTCGCTTAAGAAAATAGGTCGCGGTCCTGGTCGCTCGATGCCACAGGACGCTCGCACATGGGACATAGTCTATCACGGTGAAAAACATAATCTTTTTCACAGATCAAGCAAAACCAAATTATACAACCTCTTATGGTCGCTGCATGGAATGTCAGGACCCTGCCTGCTGGAGTTCTGTCTCCTTATACTGAGGTGATAAGACCTTCCTGCTGGGGTTCTGTCTCTCCTTGTACTGAGGTGATAAGACCTGCCTGCTGGAGTTCTGTCTCACCTTGTACTGAGGTGATAAGACCTGCCTGCTGGGGTTCTGTCTCTCCTTGTACTGAGGTGATAAGACCTGCCTGCTGGAGTTCTGTCTCTCCTATACTGAGGTGATAAGACCTGCCTGCTGGAGTTCTGTCTCTCCTTATACTGAGGTGATAAGACCTGCCTGCTGGGGTTCTGTCTCTCCTGTACTGAGGTGATAAGACCTGCCTGCTGGAGTTCTGTCTCTCCTTATACTGAGGTGATAAGACCCGCCTGCTTTGATTCTGTCTCCTTATACTGAGGTGATAAGACCTGCCTGCTGGG
Organism: Homarus americanus; assembly: GCF_018991925.1. Taxonomy (NCBI): domain Eukaryota; kingdom Metazoa; phylum Arthropoda; class Malacostraca; order Decapoda; family Nephropidae; genus Homarus; species Homarus americanus. The sequence goes on from NW_024715336.1 coordinate 61,331, forward strand.
GTTCTGTCTCACCTTGTACTGAGGTGATAAGACCTGCCTCCTGGGGTCTGTCTCTCCTTGTACTGAGGTGATAAGACCTGCCTGCTGGGGTTCTGTCTCTTGTACTGAGGTGATAAGACCTGCCTCCTGGGGTTCTGTCTCTCCTTGTACTGAGGTGATAAGACCTGCCTGCTGGGTTCTGTCTCACCTTGTACTGAGTGATAAGACCTGCCTGCTGGGGTTCTGTCTCACCTTGTACTGAGGTAAAAAGACCTGCCTGCTGGGTTTCTGTCTCACCTTGTACTGAGGTGATAAGACCTGCCTCCTGGGGTTCTGTCTCTCCTTGTACTGAGGTGATAAGACCTGCCTGCTGGAGTTCTGTCTCTCCTTGTACTGGTGTAAGACCTGCCTGCTGGGGTTCTGTCTCACCTTGTACTGAGGTGATAAGACCTGCCTCCTGGGGTTCTGTCTCTCCTTGTACTGAGGTGATAAGACCTGCCTGCTGGGGTTCTGTCTCTCCTTGTACTGAGGTGATAAGACCTGCCTGCTGGGTTCTGTCTCTCCTTGTACTGAGGTGATAAGACCTGCCTGCTGGGTTCTGTCTCTCCTTGTACTGAGGTGATAAGACCTGCCTCCTGGTTCTGTCTCTCCTTGTACAGGTGATAAGACCTGCCTCCGGATTCTCCTCTTGCTGAGGTGATAAGACCTGCCTGCTGGGGTTCTGTCTCTCCTTGTACTGGTGATAAGACCTGCCTGCTGGGGTTCTGTCTCTCCTTGTACTGAGGTGATAAGACCTGCCTCCTGGAGTTCTGTCTCTCCTTGTACTGAGGTGATAAGACCTGCCTCCTGGAGTTCTGTCTCTCCTTGTACTGAGGTGATAAGACCTGCCTGCTGGGATTCTGTCTCTCCTTGTGCCGGAACCAAACACATTGTACAAATGTAACATTGTAACCCTGGCAGTCATCGTCAGGGGTAACATGATGTCCTAACACTGTGTCCGTGTCATACTGCTACAGCCACCATACTGCTACAGTCACCACACTGCTACAGCCACCATACTGCTACAGTCACCACACTGCTACAGTCACCATACTGCTACAGTCACCATACTGCTACAGCCACCATACTGCTACAGTCACCACACGCTACAGCCACCATACTGCTACAGTCACCACACTGCTACAGCCGCCATACTGCTACAGCCGCCATACTGCTACAGCCGCCATACTGCTACAGCCACCATACTGCTACAGTCACCACACTGCTACAGTCACCACACTGCTACAGTCACCACACTGCTACAGTCACCACACTGCTACAGTCACCACACTGCTACAGTCACCATACTGCTACAGTCACCATGCTGCTACAGTCACCATACTGCTACAGTCACCACACTGCTACAGTCACCACACTGCTACAGTCACCATACTGCTACAGTCACCATACTGCTACAGCCACCATGCTTCAGGCACCATACTGCTACAGCCACCATACTGCTACAGTCACCATACTGCTACAGCCACCATACTGCTACAGTCACCACACTGCTACAGTCACCACACTGCTACAGTCACCACACTGCTACAGTCACCACACTGCTACAGTCACCACACTGCTACAGTCACCATACTGCTACAGTCACCATACTGCTCAGCCACCATACTGCTTCAGGCACCATACTGCTACAGCCACCATACTGCTACAGTCACCATACTGCTACAGCCACCATACTGCTACAGCCACCATACTGCTACAGCCACCATACTGCTAACCACCATACTGCTACAGCCACCATACTGCCAGCCACCATACTGCTACAGCCACCATATACAGCCACCATACTGCTACAGCCACCATGCTGCTACAGCCACCATGACTGCTACAGTCACCATACTGCTACAGCCACCATACTGCTACAACTACCATACTGCTACAGCCACCATACTGCTACAGCCGTTATACTGCTACAGCCGCCATACTGCTACAGTCACCATACTGCTACAGCCACCATACTGCAACAGCCACCATACTGCTACAGCCGCCATACTGCTTCAGCCACCATACTGCTACAGCCGCCATACTGCTACAGCCGCCATACTGCTACAGCCACCATACTGCTACAGCCACCATACTGCTACAGCCACTGCTACAGCCACCATACTGCTACAGTCACCATACTGCTACAGCCACCATGCTGCTAACTACCATACTGCTACAGCCACCATACTGCTACAGCCGTTATGCTGCTACAGCCGCCATACTGCTACAGTCACCATACTGCTACAGCCACCATACTGCAACAGCCACCATACTGCTCCGCCATACTGCTTCAGCCACCATGCTGCTACAGCCACCATGCTGCTACAGTCACCACACTGCTACAGTCACCATACTGCTACAACCACCATACTGCTGCAACCACCATACTGCTACAGTCACCACACTGCTCAGTCACCACACTGCTACAGTCACCACACTGCTACAGTCACCATACTGCTACAGTCACCATACTGCTACAGTCACCATACTGCTACAGTCACCACACTGCTACAGTCACACTGCTACAGTCACCATACTGCTACAGTCACCATACTGCTACAGCCACCATACTGCTTCAGGCACCATACTGCTACAGCCACCATACTGCTACAGTCACCATACTGCTACAGCCACCATACTGCTACAGTCACCACACTGCTACAGTCACCACACTGCTACAGTCACCACACTGCTACAGTCACCTACTGCTACAACTACCATACTGCTACAGCCACCATACTGCTACAGCCACCATGCTGCTACAGCCGCCATACTGCTAGTCACCATACTGCTACAGCCACCATGCTGCAACAGCCACCATACTGCTACAGCCGCCATAATGCTTCAGCCACCATACTGCTACAGCACCATACTGCAACAGCCACCATACTGCTACAGCTACCATACTGCTACAGCCGTTATACTGCTACAGCCGCCATGCTGCTACAGTCACCGCCTGCTACAACTACCATACTGCTACAACCACCATACTGCTACAGCGGTTATACTGCTACAGCCGCCATACTGCTACAGTCACCATGCTGCTACAGCCACCATACTGCTACAGCCGTTCTGCTACAGCCGCCATGCTGCTACAGCCACCATACTGCTACAGCCACCATACTGCTACAGCCACCATACTGCTACAGCCACCATACTGCTACAGTCACCATGCTGCTACAGCCACCACACTGCTACAACCACCATACTGCTGCAGCCACCATACTGCTACAGCCGTTATACTGCTACAGCTACCATACTGCTACAACCACCATACTGCTACAGCCACCATACTGCTACAACCACCATACTGCTACAGCCACCATACTGCTACAACCACCATGCTACAGCCACCATACTGCTACAGCTACCATGCTGCTGCCGCCATACTGCTACAGCCACCACACCTGCAACAGCCACCATGCTGCAGCCACCATGCTGCTGCATGCACCTGCTGCCCATACTGCTACAACCCATACTGCTACAGCCGCCATACTGCTGCAACCACCATGCTGCTGCAATCACCATGCTGCCGCCATACTGCTACAGCCACCATACTGCTACCAGCCACCACACTGCTACAGCCACCATACTGCTGCACCCCATGCTGCTACTTACTGCTACAGCCGCATGCGTACAGCCACCATCCATACCAGCTTACACTGCAATACGCCCCATACTGCTACTATGCACCATACTGCAACAGCCACCGCTACAGCCACCATACTGCTGCAACCACCATACTGCTACAGCCGCCATACTGCTACAGCCACCATACTGCTACAACCACCATACTGCAGCAACCACCATACTGCTGGCCACCATACGCAACAGCCACCATACTGCTGCAAGCCACCATGCCCCATACTGCTACAGCCGCCATGCTGCTACAATCCACGCCTTCTCACCATGCTGCTCAGCCGCCATACTGCTGCAACCACCATACTGCAGCGGCCACCATGCTGCTGCAGCCGCCATGCTGCTGCAGCCACCATGCTGCTGCAACCGCCATGCTGCTACAGCCGCCATGCTGCTGCAGCCACCATACTGCTACAACCACCATGCTGCTACAGCCGCCATGCGCTGCGCATGCCATGCTGCAACCGCCATGCTGCTGCAGTACCATGCTGCTACAACCACCATGCTGCAGCCACCATGCTGCCTAGCCACCATGCTGCTACAGCCACCATGCTGCTGTGCCATGCTGCTACGCCGCCATGCTGCTGCCTTTGCCCATGCTGCTGCAACCACCATGCTGCTGCAGCCACCATGCTGCTGCAATACCATGCTGCAGCCACCATGCTGCAGCCGCCATGCTGCTACAGCGCCATGCTGCTACCCCAGCCACCATGCTGCTGCCACCATGCTGCTGCTTCACATGCTGCTACAATACCGTCCTACTGCTGCGCCCATAGCAACTGCGGTTATCAACCGACCGCCATACTGCTGCAGTACCAGCCGTATGCAATCGCCGTATAACTACAACCGCCATAACGCTGCAGCCACCATGTAACACGCCTTAGCAACCTGCCATACTTGCTACAGCATGCCTTACAGGACACCCCAACTGCAATACCGTAAAATGCCACCTCATCCAAACTGCATACCGCCATGGCTAACGCCCGTATGGCTGCGGTAACCTGTAACGCGACCGCCATGCTTAACTGATACCGTATACATCACAGACTACGTCCGTAACAGCTGCCATACCTATCAGCAACGCCGTCAACTCTATCTCTTCACGACTGCATACTGTCATACTGCTGCCATACGTATAACTTCAGCATCCGCCAACTGCTGTACCATATACCATACCCTGCGCTACAGCCACCATACTGCTACAACCACCATGCTGCAGCAACCGCCATACTGCAACAGCCACCATACTGCTACAGCCACCATGCTGCTACAGTCACCATACTGCTACAGCCACCATGCTGCAGCCACCATGCTGCTACCAGCCACCATACTGCTACAGCCACCATGCTGCTGTCGCCGCATGCTGCTACAGCACCATGCTGCTACAGCCACCATACTGCTACAGCCGCCATGCTGCACAGCCACCATACTGCAACAGCCACCGCCGCCTGCTGCAGCCACCATGCTGCTACAGTCACCATGCTGCTACAGCCACCATGCTGCTACAGTCACCCATACTGCTGCAGCCACCATGCTGCTACAGCCCTGCGGTCACCATGCTGCTACACAGCCACCATACTGCTACAGCCACCATACTGCTACAGCCACCATACTGCAACAGCCGCCATACTGCTACAGCCACACTGCTGCAGCCACCATACGCTAAAGCCGCCATGCTGCTGCAGCCACCATCTGCCCAGCCACCACATGCCTGCAGCCACCATGCTGCTGCAGCCGCCATGCTGCTACAGCCACCATGCTGCTACAGCCACCATGCTGCTACAGCCACCATGCTGCTCAGCAGTCATCTACAGCCACCATGCTGCTAAAGCCACCATACTGCTACAGCCACCATACTGCTACAGCCACCATGCTGCTACAGCCACCATGCTGCTGCAGCCACCATACTGCTATAGCCACCATGCTGCAGCCACCATCTGCTACAGCCACCATGCTGCTACAGCCACCATGCTGCTGCAGCCACCATGCTGCTACAGCCACCGCTACTGCAAGCCACCATGCTGCTACAGCCACCATGCTGCTACAGCCGCCATACTGCAACAGCCACCATGCTGCTACAGCCACCATGCTGCTACAGCCACCATGCTGCTACAGCCAGCCATGCTGCTACAGCCACCATGCTGCTACAGCCACCATGCTGCTACAGCCACCATACTGCTACAGCCACCATGCTGCTACAGCCACCATGCTGCTACAGCCACCATACTGCTACAGCCACCATACTGCTACAGCCACCATGCTGCTACAGCCACCATACTGCTGCAACCATGCTGCTGCAGCCACCATACTGCTACAGCCACCATGCTGCTACAGCCACCACGCCTGCTACAGTCACCATACTGCTGCAACCACCATACTGCTACAGCCACCATACTGCTACAGCCACCATACTGCTACAGCCACCATGCTGCTACAGCCACCCATGCTGCTACAGCCACCATGCTGCTACAGCCACCACACTGCTACAGCCGCCATGCTGCTACAGCCACCATGCTGCTACAGCCACCATGCTGCTACAGCCACCATGCGCCGGCCACCCAGCCACCATGCTGCTGCAGCCACCATGCTGCTGCAGCCGCCATGCTGCTACAGCCACCATGCTGCTGCAGCCGCCATGCTGCTACAGCCACCATCTGCTACAGCCACCATGCTGCTGCAAGCCACCATGCTGCTGGCCACCGCGCAGCCACCCTGCCGCGCATGCCATGCTGCTACAACCACCATGCTGCTGCAGTCGCCATGCTGCTACAGCCACCATGCTGCAACAACCACCATACTGCTACAGCCACCATACTGCTACAGTCGCCATGCTGCTACAGCCACCATGCTGCTTACAGCCACCATGCTGCTACAGCCACCATGCTGCTACAGCCGCCATGCTGCTGCAGCCACCATGCTGCTACAGCCACCATGCTGCTACAGTCGCCATGCTGCTACAGCCGCCATGCTGCTACGCACCATGCTGCTGCAGCCACCATGCTGCTACAGCCACCATGCTGCTACAGCCACCATGCTGCTACAGCCGCCATGCTGCTGCAGCCGCCATGCTGTTTCATGCGCCACACCATGCTGCTGCCAGCCATAACTGCTAGCCCCTGCATACCGAGCAACCACCACACCATGCCGTACTGACAGACGCCGTAACAACTGCGATAGCCATGCCGCCATGCCGACACACATACACATGCTGCCAGCTGCTGCAATGCCATGCTGCTTCAGCCACCATACTGCTTCACGCCATGCTGCGCAGCCACCATGCTGCTAGCCGCCATGCTGCTGCAGTGCCATGCTGCTACAGCCACCATGTATGCAACCGCAATGCTGCTACGGCCACCATGCTGCGCAGCCGCCATGCTGCTGAGGCCAGCCATGCTTCCTGACCGCCATACTGCTACCGGCCGCCATGCTGCTGCAGCCGCCATGCTGCTACAGCCGCCATGCTGCTACAGTGCCGCGCTGCTACAGCCACCATGCTGCTGCACCACCATGCTGCTGCAATCCATGCTGCCACGCGCCATGCTGCTGCGGCCACCATGCTGCTAGCGGCCGCCATGCTGCTACAGACACCATGCTGCTGCGGTCGCCATGCTGCTGCAGCCCATGCTGCGGCAACCGCACTGCTGCAGTCGCCATGCTGCTACAGCCGCCATGCTGCTGCAGCCATGCTGCTGCAGTACCATGCTGCTGCAATACCATCTGCTGCCATACCACATGCTGCTCGCGCCACCATGCTGCTACGGCCACCATGCTGCAACAACCGCCATACAGCTGCAGATCACCCACTAACTGCGGCCACCATGCTGCCAGCAACCGCCATGCTGCTGCAGCCGCCATGCTGCTACGGCAGCCATGCTGCTGCAGCCGCCATGCTGCTACAGACGCCCAGCTGCTACTGCCACACATGCTGCTATAGCCACCATCCTGCTTTCAACTACCACTACTGCGGCCGCCATGCTGCTGCCGACCATGCGCGGCAGCCCCCATATGCTGCAGCCGCCATGCTGCTACAGCCACCATGCTGCTACAGCCGCCATGCTGCTGCAACCGCCATACTACGGTAGCCATGCTGCTGCGCCCATGCTGCTGCCAGCCACCATACTGCTACGGCACCATGCTGCTACGGCCACCATACTGCTGACGCCATGCTGCTGCGGCCACCATGCTGCTGCAGCACATACGCGGCAGTCGCCGTATATGCTGCTACGACATGCGCTGCAGCACCATGCTGCTGCTGCGCCGTGCTCCTAAGCCGTCCTGCTGCAATACCGTACTGCCATACGCCGTAACAACGGTGGCAATGCGTTCCCGACCGCCGTAGCTGCTGAACGCCTTATAGCTGCGGTAGCCGTGGCAACGAGCGCCATGCTGTTCGGTACCATAACTGCACGACCGCCATAACAACTCGATCCGCCATTAACCGCAGCCGCCGTGCTAAGACAGACGCAAACGTAACGCGAAGCCGCCGTGCTATGCTGCGCAACCAATGCTGGCCTCCGCTACACAACAACGCCAACCACGATACGCCATGCTGCCCGGCCGCCATGCCATCCAGCAAGCTGCTGCAACACCATAACAACTACAGCCTAACACCTGCGCTAAGCCATGCTGCTGCGGCCGCCATACCAGCTGCTGCAGAAGCAACAGCTGCAATGCCACAGCTGCGATGCGCCGTACTGCCAACCAGCTGCGTAGCCGCAACAACTGCGACCGCCGTGCTGCAACAATACGCCATGCTGCTGCAGTAGCCATGCTGCTGCAGCAACCATGCTGTGCACCCCAATAACAACCACAGAGCCACAAAACACCGGCCGCCAGCCCACGACCGCCATACTGCTGCAGCCCCAACATGAATTTAAGCCACAACACTGCCTACGCCTCAACTCGCTGCACCACAAAACGCGCACCGACAGCCATCCCCACAGTAGCCATGCCGCTACAATGCGCCAATGCGCACTAGCAACACGCCGCCGTAAACTGCAAACGCCCCATGCCTCAGCCAAACCACCATGCTTCCAGCAGCCATGCCTGCATACGCCACCACCGCCATGCGCCATGACCGCCATGCCGCTCCACAGCCACCACTGCCGCCAGACAAACGCCATGCTGCTGCAGCCACCAACCGCTACCGTACCACTCTACCAACCATCCTGCTACAGCCACCATGCTGCTGCAACCGCCAGCTGCCGGCAGCCAGCTCCTTCAACAGCCATACTGCTACAGCCGCCATGCTGCTGCAACGCCATACTGCGAGCGCAATGATCTTACATCCACCAGCAGCGACAGCCGACCACACACGGCCGCCATACTACTGACAATACCATGCTGCTACCGCAACCATACTGCTGCGCCATGCTGCTACAGCCGCCATGCTGCTGCAATACACCATGCTGCTTTCTGACCACCATGCTAATGAACACCGCAACTGCTGCAGCCGCCATGCTGCTGGAATGCCGCAACAACAGCCACCATACTGCCACCAACACCACCACCATGCTCCCCAACAACCACCATGCTGCTACAGCCACCCATGCTGCTACAACCCCCATCACTCCTACACCCACACCCATACTGCAACAGCCACCATACTGCTACGGCCACCATGCTGCTACAGCCACCATGCTGCTACAGCCACCATGCTGCTACAGCCACCATGCTGCAGCCGCCATGCTGCTACAGCCACCATACTGCTGACAGCCACCATGCTGCTACAGCCACCATGCTGCAGCAGCCACCATGCTGCTACAGCCACCATGCTGCTACCACCATGCTGCAACAGCCACCATACTGCTGCAGCCACCATGCTGCTGCAGCCACCATACTGCTACAGCCACCATGCTACAGCCACCATGCTGCTACAGCCACCATGCTGCTACAGCCACCATGCTGCTGCAACCACCATGCTGCTACAGCCACCATGCTGCTACAACCACCGCCGCACATCCACCATGCTACTGCAGCCGCCATGCTGCTACGGCCACCATGCTGCTACAGATCGCCATGCTGCTGCAACCACCATCCTGCTACAGCCACCATGCGCAGCAGCCGCCATGCTGCAGCCACCATGCTGCAACAACCGCCATGCTGCTACCAGCCACCATGCTGCTACAGCCACCATGCTTTCAGCCGCCATGCTGCTACAGCCACCATACTGCTACAGCCACCATACTGCTACAGCCACCATGCTGCTACAGCCACCATGCTGCTGCAGCCACCATGCTACTACAGCCACCATGCTGCTACAGCCACCATACTGCTACAACCGCCATGCTGCTACAGCCACCATACTGCTACGGCCGCCATGCTGCTACAGCCACCATGCTGCTGCAGCCACCATGCTGCTACGGCCGCCATGCCCCACACACCATGCTGCTACAGCCACCATGCTGCTACAGCCACCATGCTGCTCAGCCACCATGCTGCTTTCACCAGCCGCCATGCTGCTGCAGCCACCATGCTGCTGCAGCCGCCATGCTGCAACAGCCACCATGCTGCTGCAGCCACCATGCTGCTACAGCCGCCAACTGCCAGCCGCCATCGCTACAGCCGCCATGCTGCTGCAGCCGCCATGCTGCTACAGCCGCCATGCTGCTACAGCCGCCATGCTGCTACAGCCACCATGCTGCTACAGCCACCATGCTGCTACACAGCCACCATGCTGCTACAGCCACCATGCTGCTACAGCCACCATGCTGCTGCAGCCACCATGCTGCTGCAGCCACCATGCTGCAGCAACCACCATGCTGCTACAGCCACCATGCTGCTGCAGTCACCATGCTGCTACAGCCACCATGCTGCTGCAGCCGCCATGCTGCTACAGCCGCCATGCTGCTACAGCCACCATGCTGCTGCAGCCACCACTGCTGCAGCCACCATGCTGCCAGCAACCACCATGCTGCTGCAGCCACCATGCTCAACAATACGCCATGCCAGCTGCTCTTAAGCTACAACAGCTGCTTAACGCCACCAACTGCTGACCGCAAATACATTACGCCGTCATATTTCACACACGCCATTAACAACGCATGCATATGCTGCGAGAAATATATGACGATATAAATAACAGCTGCGATACTAAATGTAAGACCGTACGCCATTAACAACGGTAAACAGCACACGAGCGCGTACTGCGCGATACAGTAACTGCACTGACCGCCATTAACAACTGCGATGCGCCGTTAACTGCCGTATGCAGTAACAACTGCCGGTATAGAAGCCAGCAGCTGCGAGAACGCCATTAACAAGACCGCCGTGCCATTACAGCTGCGATATACGTAACAGCTACTGACCGCCGTAGCAACAACGTACGCCGTACAACGCGACCGCCATTAACAACGATAGCAAAGTAACACCGTATAAGTAACAACTGCAACAAAACAACCACAACCGCCATATTAACAACCCATACGCCGCAACAACTGCTGCCCAGCCCGCCATAGTAAATGCGGTAAAAATCCAACTGCAGTAAATACCAACAACCATACCCAATAACAACGCGTAGCATGCTTTGACAACCGCCGTACAACCGACCGCCGTACTCATTCCGACCGCCATTAACAACTGCGGTAGCCATTACAGCTGCGGTATAAATATATGCGGCAATAAAAAACACCTAAATACACCATGCCTAACGTTAACCATTAACCACTGCTGAAGCCGTATACAACAACCCAAACCTTGACATACACCATGCTGCTGCAATACGCCATGCCTGACCGACCGCCATCAACCCAACACTAAACAGCCATCCCTCCGCAGTCCAACTGCAATGCGCCATTACCACCACTGACCGCCACAACCACGCTACCCATTAACAACTGCATACACAATAAAACTGCTGTAATTAAATAACACCATGCCACTAACAACTACAACCATGCTCCGCAGTATCCACTCCTCTGAAACCGCCATGCTTAACCAATCCCATACATCTTCTGCCGCAATACTAAATCCGCCACCAACACTTCTCCACAGCCGCCATGCTGCTGCAGCCGCCATGCTGCTACGGCCACCATGCTGCTGCAGCACCATGCTGCTGCGCGCCATGCTGCTGCAGCCGCCATGCTGCCGCACCATGCTGCTCCACCGCCATGCTGCTGCACCACCATGCAGCTACGCACGCCATGCTGCTCCAGCCGCCATGCTAGCTGCAGGCTGCTGCAGCACCATGCTGCTGCAGCCACCATGCTGCGCGGTGCCATGCTGCTGCAACACCATGCTGCCACCACCATGCTGCTACACACCATACTTACAGCCACCATGCTGCTAATGCCATGCTGCTACCATCGCCTGCCATGCTACTACCCAGCCCCATGCTGCTGCAGCCACCATGCTGCTACAGTCGCCATACTGCTACAGCCACCATGCTGCTACAGCCACCATGCTGCACAGATCGCCTACCACCATGCTGCTACAGCCACCATGCTGCAACCATACTGCTACAGCCACCATACTGCTACAGCCACCATGCTGCTACAGCCACCATACTGCTAAAGCCACCATGCTGCTACAGCCACCATACTGCTACAACCCACCATGCTGCTACAGCCACCATACTGCTACAGCCACCATACTGCTACAGTCACCATACTGCCTACAGCCACCATACTGCCACAGCCACCATACTGCTACAGCCACCATACTGCTACAGTCACCATACTGCTACAGCCACCATGCTGCTACAGCCACCATACTGACACCATCTGCTACAGCACCATGCTGCAACAGCCGCCATGCTGCTACAGCCACCATGCTGCAACAACCACCATACTGATCACACAATAATGCTACAGCCGTCATGCTGCTACAGCCACCATGCTGCTGCAGCCACCATACTGCTACGGTCACCATGCACTACCACCATGCTGCAACAACCACCAACTGATACAGCTACAATGCCAGCCACAGCTGCTACAGCCACCATCTGCACACCACCATACTGCTACAGTCACCATGCTGCTACAGCCGCCATACTGCTACAGACGCCATGCTGCTGCACAACCATACTGCAACAGCCACCATACTGCAACAGACACCAGCTGCAACAACCACCGCTGGCTGTACCGCAATGCTGCAGCCACCATACTGCTACAGCCACCATGCTCAGCAGTAACCATGCTGCTACAGCCACCATACTGCTACAGCCACCATGCTGCTTCAGCCACCATGCTGCTGCAGCCACCATACTGCTACAGCCACCATGCACGCTAAAGACGCATGCCTGCAACATGCATGCTGCAACAGCCACCATGCTGCTACAGCCACCATGCTGCTACAGCAGCCATGCTGCAACAACCACCATGCTGCTGCAGCCCAATACCATGCCTTCAGCCGCCATGCTGCTGCAGCCGCCATGCTGCTGCAAGCCACCATGCTGCTGCAGACCGCCATGCTGCTGGCCGCGCGCGCGCAACAGCCACCATACAGCACCACCATGCTGCTACGGACGCCGTGCTGCTACGGCCGCCATGCTGCAGCAGCCGCCATGCTGCTACAGCCGCCATGCTGCTGCAGACACCATCATGCTGCAAGCCGCCAATGCTGCAGCCGCCATGCTGCTGCAGCCGCCATGCTGCTTACCGCGCCATGCTGCACCACCATCGCAGCAAGCCGCCGACACTGACAGCCGCCATATGCTGTGCCATGCTGCTACGCAGCAGCCATGCTACAGCCGCCATGCTGC